>NW_024425230.1:35679897-35820201 GCF_017311325.1 Ursus maritimus
TCTGCTCCTGCTGAAGGAGAGTCAGGGGCTGGAAAGAAACGTGGACCCGACGGGACAACCCATCGTATCCGTGTGGGTGGGGGAGGGGGTCATGCAGTGTGGACTCCATTCACAGTCTATGTTTTGGTCTTTCTGTGGGATGTAAGATGAACCATAAGAATCCAAGAGTTTTATATAGTGGTGATAATACAGCTTTTAATTTAAAGCTAATTTTACAGCAGAATTCCTATTTTTCTTCTTTTTTTTTTTTTTTTTGAAACATAAGAAGTTTTCCCAAAGGCAACTGAAGTTCTCAAAATAGCCAAACATGCAGCAGGATCAGAATTAGTTCTAAGATCTGTGGCTTCTCAAATACTATTTATACTTGATTTATCAGAAAGAGGAAAATAGTGCCACCCTCTCCTACAAAATCTAAAACACAAAAAGAGGGAGAACGACTTCACAGATGCAAAGGTCAAAGCCGTTCATCCTTGGAGTAACTGTGTACTTTTTTAATCCTTTAAACTGACCCACTGGGCCATTTCTAATCAGTTTCAAATCAAGGGCCAATGTTAAGAGATGATACCGCACTAAAACTCAAGTGGGAAAAACACACCAGCGGCACTGGTTTATAGCTCTCAATGAAACACACCTAAAATATCGTATGATTTGGCTTTTTTTAAGCTAGAAAAAAAGGAATCCTCCATCATTAAGTGGTAAAAGAAAAACAATGCCTCCAATCCAAGGACTAAATGTTAAACTTTAAAAAGTGCTTGATTTAATATAGTATTAATGAAATTAATGGGGAAAATGAAATGGAATTCAATTATGGATCAGCAAAGAAAATATTCTTTGTTTATTGTCTGCCTGTGTTAAGAAGAATCAGTACCTATCGCTTATAAATCATTAAAATAAAAATGCTCAATTAATCCTTATTTTATATGTAAAGGTCTGACAGAAACTAGTCCTATCACTAGACCTTTGCTTCACAAATCGAAGCAATACTGGTTTCAGAAAGCAGTCACACTCTATGAGCAGACAATTGGAGAGATTTAGTAAATCCCACTTTATACAGCAGAGACTAATCGGAAAACACAAGCCAGTCAAATGTTTCTTATGAACTGTTGACACTCTATCAATGCTGAATCAATCGGTGGCATTTACTCTGAGTGACAGAAAAGAAATAAATATTTATATCACATAACCTATATCAATGAACCCAGGCAGAAAGCTATTTCTAACCTGTCAATATTTGATTATCTTGAAGAATCATGTCCCTTTCTCTTAATGATTAATATGAATTCCTTATTAGATCTAAGTGGAGGCTAGTGGAAAGGCAAATCATTATTAATGCTTGAGAGCATAAACCACTAAAATAAAAAACTATGCTCAGGTGTTAAAGTATCGTTAAATGTGACTTACATCTTCCATATCAAGCAGTGTCAGTGCTCAGCCCAGAAACTTATTGACGCCGCAGCTGTGCGCGTTACCGCACGGCAGCACGATCGCGCTCGCTCTTTAGTTACCCCACGGCACCGAGGAACTGAGAAATTAGTGCAAGGAGGAGGTACTATGAGGACTTCCAAAGCGGGTTTTCCTGTTTGTCCTTGTGAATGAAGTAAATACAACGAAGGAAAGAAAACGCCATACTGTTTAACGTGAGGTTATCACATTCCCAAGGGAAAGCAATAAACAACCTTTACGTGTTAAAAGCCATTGTTATGACAATCTTCCACACGGAGAACCTCGTAACTGAGACCACTCCGATATTTATGGTTCTAGGTCTGTTGTCAAAACATTAGGAACATTTCAGAATGCTTATTTTTTTTTGCACTGGAAATAAACTGTTTTTCATCTCTGAGAGAGGAATCTATGACAGGTTATTTTCCATTGCCTGGGCTGAACAAATGTAGTTAAAGCTTCTTAATTTATGTCAATTTTGAAATATATCTTGCAGCTGAGGAAAGCAAGTGACTCATACACACGCTACAGTTAGTAACTAGAATGCAAGCAGGCTGAAGAGACGTAAACATCCCAGGCTCAACGTTTCTTCTTGTAGTCAGGTTTTGTTTCACACTGGCCCTGAACACGTCCAGGGCACTAGGGGGACACATTTGTGCACCTCAATCCAAAGAAACCTTGGGCTGCTTAAAGTCAAAAGTGTTAGGTAAACACTCCCTAAAATTTTGAGGCCGTCAAGATGACACACACGACATGAGGTTCTCGTTAGCTGTACACGGAATGTCTAAGGCCTAGAATTCACACATTCTGGAGGACGATCAGGTGTCAGAACCAGATCAACTTATTTTTTCCAACTGTATTCAAGGGCTTGTGTGCTAGAGAAGCGGGGCGTCCCGAAGCACCACCCGACAGTCACCGTTGTAAGGCAGGCACATCTATTAGGCCGCAAAGTTACAGGTGATATTAAAGGACAAGCACGAGGACCCAGCTTTGTCTTCTTGACGGGCTCCACTACAAGTACTTGATTCATGAAATGCCAATGAGCCTTGGAGAGGTCAGCGTGTGAAGGCACTGAATAAGCATCTGAGATAATTAAGATTTCAGCCTTCGAAACATGGACGGGAAGTGAACAGCAGTTAAGAAAATCAATAAGAGTCTTTTATTTGCAGTGACACAGATGTCTCAGTCAATAGAGCCTAATAGGCAGGCCTGATCGCAATGGACAGGCGCCTGCCTCCAAGGCTATCAAAGGGCTTCCTCTATAACAAACATTAAAACGCATTTATGTTGCTATTGAAGAATCGAGGACCTGGTAGGTAGCATAATTTGCCAGTGTATGTTTAAAAGCACTATACTATTTCAGATGTGTCCATTTACTTGAATCAAAATTAGTGAGAAATACCTGGACTGCAGGCCCGTTTGTCCCTCTCTGGCCGGGTTAGGTCATTTGGCTTTCGGAGGGCTGGTCGACCAGGCGAACCAGATCACGGGCTTCTAAAGCCAAGGGATTTTAAATGCCAAAGGTTTCCCTAAAAAGCCAGCATTCCTTTCGGGGCAAAAGAAGGCGACGAGGTAAGAAAGGAATAGTTTCTCCTCTTCTCCTCGAAGACAATGAAAGCAGCAGCCACCTCCCGACACAGGGCCATTTCGACAACCCATGGGTTGACACACTTGTTCAGAACTGATTAACTTTTTTTAGACTGAGATGGCAGCAGGGTGTGTGCATGGTACTTCAATCTGCTGGGAGTGAAAGCCATTAGCACAGTTTGAAAAACGTGCTGCAAATTGTTCTGCCAATCAAATTAAGCCATTGTAATTCATTTATGACAAGACGACGTTCGCGGGCTATTTATCCGTTTATTAAGTTTATGGACACAAAACTGGACAGTAACAAGTTACTACTTTGTGAAAATCTTAATATGTAATGACACCTACCTGGCCATTGGCTAATATTTTTTTCAGTTCGGCAGAAGACTTCTTTAAGCTGAAAAGGGAAGACATGATTTTTAATGGCAAGATCACGGACACCTTGGAACACCATTCAGAATTCCACACTAAAATACGCCTTTGTTTTAGGTGTAGACATGGACTACACTCTTCACAACCTTCTTTCTGCATAAAATTTTTTCAAAAGTAACTGGCCAAATGGAAAAGGTATGAATAAAAAACCTGAAGCCCTAAGGCAATAAAGAAGCCTACAGTCACCATGAAGCTAGGCTACCTCATGGATTACCTCAGTGACCTTGTTTGGCTATTTGTCCTGCGGCCTTTCCGGGGCTACTTTATGAGGACTGTCCCGTCTGCTAAATACGAAGTACTGTAGAACATTTGTTGGATGTTAACAGAAACAAGAAAATAGAACTTCAAAAGATAAAATAGTTTAAGTCCTGATCTTTTACCACAGTTAAGAGTTAAAATTCAGCTTGCTGAGAAGCAAATGTGCAGCAGAAATCAGTTCTGGGACTCATAAGCTGTGTGATCTGGGACAAGTCCATTACTCATCCTCTCGGAACTGCGATGTAAAATGGGGGAAATATCAACGTTACAGGGTAATCAAGAAAATTAAATATGACAAAAAGCTCATGCACATAGCAGATGCTCAATATATTTCGGCTGCCTTCTCTTTCCTTTTGTGTTCTGTAAGTGGGAGACCCAGTTTCCACAGTAAAGAAACATGAAAATGTTCTTCTCTGGACTTACATGGCTACGTAAACACTATAGAACGAATTTAGGAGAAGTGGCCGGGGGTGCTCTGAAGTCCTTCTAGCTTTATAACGAGTTATACCCAAAGATACCCACCCAGTTAGTAGAGTGGTGCCCAAAATAGCACCTCATCTCATCAATGTTCTGACTGGAAACTTAAAGCTTGTTAACTCTATCCTTCATCTACTCAAACCCTCTACCCAGCTACCAGATTAACTCTCTCCCTCGTGTTAGTTATCCGTGTAGATGCCTTTCTTCCCGCCACAACTGCCCCTAAGACTTGGAGAGCCCCGAGAACACGCACCACATCTTGATGTCCTCTATACAGTCCCTTCCCGTCCCATCCTTGAACGTAGCCCAGTGACCGGGCGTGTCCTAAGTGTCTGGTAAATGGTGGTCGTGGTTCTGGTTGTGATTTATTCTATGGCAGTCACAGACACACATACACACACCTTCATTTGGTACCTTTAGTAAGTTATAATCAAGAAAGATCTCTGACTTCAAGTTTGACCATACTTGCTACTTCAAGTTACGATTATTCTCCTTTCTAAATACTTCTTAAACTTCTGCTATGATCAGATGCAGACCATGGAACCTCAGTCCCTACTTTATACAGATTTTATAAAACATTCCCCTCAAACAAGGATTCTAAACTTTATTTTTTTAAAAGATTTTATTTATTTGAGAGCAAGTGAGAGAGAGAGATTGAGAGAGAGAGAGAATGCGCACAGTGAGGGGCAGAGGGAGAAACAGGCTCTCCACCGAGCAGAAAGCCCGACGTGGGGCTTGATCCCAGGACTCTGGGATCATGACCCGAGTCGAAGGCTGATGCTTAACCAACTCAGTCGCCCAGGCGCCGCAGGATTCTAAACTTCAGTAATGTCCTCCCACGTCTAAGAATTCATGTACTGAAGTGGCAGTTAAGAATTCTGTACAATAAGGGGCGCCTGGGTGGCTCAGTCAGTTAAGCGGCTGCCTTTGGCTGGGGTCCTGGGATCGAGACCCACATCAGGTTCCCTGCTCAGCATGGACTCTGCTCCTCCCCACCCCCTGCTGCTTGTTCCCTGTCCGTCTCTCTCTCAAATAAATGAAATCTTTTTTTTTTTAAAGAATTTTGTAGAATGAGACTGAAGTAGAAAAACATATCAAAAAATAAACTGAAAAAATCGGTCCAGTTAAGAAAATAATAATAGCAGCTATCATTTACTGGATGATACCATGTGCCAGGCATGGTGCTAAATGCTATTACTTATTATCCTGATTTAATCCTCACAGTAACTATAGCCCTGTGGGAACAATTTATTAAGGAAACTAAGGTTCAGACCTCCTCAGTCTGTCCCTCTTGCGCGCACACACACACACACACACACACACAGTTTTTTTCCCTCAGAAACATTTAGACCTTTGTATTCCCATAGATAACTCCCAATTTAACAGTTACAATTATTGTAAAAACAGAAATAACCAAACAATGCCCAGGCAAGGCTTCTCCACAGATATTCCGTAATGTTATACAACTTGAAATACTAACATTTTGATTCATTGCATTTACAAAACACCTTTCATCCCAGAAACAAAACGTGATTCCTTACTACAGCTTCATCAACCTCCCTAACACTAGAGGTAGACAGATGAAAAGTTTAATCATCCTGATTTTACAGAAGGAGAAAGCCACAATATTTAGGAAAGGGCTTGACTTGGCAGTGGGACTTGAATTCAGTAATTATGTCCTAGCAACACCACGTGGCTTAGTAAGCTCAGTTTAATAAACAATCACCCACCTAAGGCAAAGACCGATCACGCTTTGAGAGTAACTGAGGAGAATGCTGATTTCACTCGTTATGCCAGTGTCTGACTACCACTTGGTCTCATCAAGAGAAAAATTCTGGGGGCGCCTGGGTGGCTCAGTCGGTTAAGCATCTGCCTTCGGCTCAGGTCATGATCCCAGAGTCCTGGGATCGAGCCCCATGTCAGGCTCCCCGCTCAGTGGTGAGCCTGCTTCTCCCTCTGCCCCTCACCATGCTCATGCTCTCTCTCTCTCTCTCTCAAATAAATAAACATCTTAAAAAAAAAAAAAAAGAAAGGAAAAATTCTGGCAATTTCTTGGTTCCTCAGTTTACCCAATATTTTGTTTATCTGTAATGGTCACAGTGACTTGGGCTATCTAAAAATCACTTTTAAAAACGTTTTAAAAATTTAAATATGTTATTGTAACCCTGGTATGACACTTAAAGAGGGACACTGAGACATCTAAAGAAGAGGAAATGGGTAAGGGGACAAGAACTAATGTATTGGAGAGGCTTGAATGAGTTGGGAGAATTTAATTCAGAGATTAAGACTTAGAGGGAATATAAATTTGTTCACCCACTCATTCACTCAAGCATTATTGACTATCTCCTATGTGCCAAGCACCACACTGGGAATTGGGAATTCGATAATGAATATGCTACAGTCACGGCCCTCCAAGAGGAGCGAATCTATCGGGGGACAGAAGTGATTGTAACACAATGTGCTACCTGCCACAGTAAAAGCAGGCACCAGGGGATCAGGGAAATTCAGAGTGGGTACCTGGTATGGACCAGGAGGTGGGCAATCATCAGACGATGGTAACAGTTTGGTTCCTCAAAGATGACCAAGGCTGGCCAGACTGAACATGAAGGAGGGAGCAAAAAAAAGGAGGAAAGCAGTAAGGGCTAGGAGTTAAGAGAAAACAGGATCCATTGAAGGCACCAAACATTCATCAGCAAAGCTAGAATGTCAGGTAGGGAGGGGCAGAGTGGGCAGGGGTCTACATGTGACAGGCCGTTGGTCACCTGCAGCCGCAGTGATCTACAGAGCCTGAAGTGCCTCGGCACGACGGGGCCGCTGGCCAGCGGACAGTCTCCAGTGGGATTCAGAAGGGACAGATGTCGGGACGGAGAGATGTGGTGCCGAGGGAGGCCCAGGAGGCAGTGAAGGATGCCTGGCATGTTAGCAACTGGGCGGGTGTGGGAGAATTTGCCGAGACAGGAAATCTACAAGAAGTACATTTGGAGGGAAGACGACGGGAAGAGCTACCTAGAAGAAGGAATGGCTCTGCTCTGAGGGCTAAACCAGCTCTTGATGAGGGGACGCTAAAAGGAAGTCCATCTCGGCTCGTGACAAAGAAGGTTCTAAGACAGAACTCCGTGAAAACAGACAGGCTGCCAGGGCCGATAAAGTGCGTTTCGGCTGTAAGGGATATTCAGGAAGGGGTGGGGAATCAAGCACCGAAACAGAGCAGGATTAGATGGGCGCTTCTCTGGCTCATTCCCCACCACAGAGGGTCTTTTATAAACAGAGCTGGCCACAGCCCTCTCCTGAAGGCCGTCTGATGGCTCACCAATGCCCATACACTGAGAGGAAAACTCAACACGAGGCCCTGCCGATCTGGCTCGGGTCTACCTCCTCCTCTCCTGTCAGTCCAGTGTTCTCCTCCCCTCTCACCACAAGCCCCCAACCAGCACCCCTCCCTGGGCTCCAGCCAGACTGGCCTACTTACGAACATGCTGAGCTCCTTTTCCACAACCGGGATGCTCTTCCCTCCCTCTGAAATGCCCTTCACTGGCTCTTGACGTGGCGAGGCCCTTCCCATCCTTCAGGCCTTGACAGAATGTCACTCTCCTCCCAAGAAGTCTACCCTGAGCATGCTGTCTAAATCTAAACATATTCCTGCCCGGTAGAATCTCTCCCTTCAAAACCTGCTTGCTTCCCTCATAACACTAATTATAAAGTGTGATTGTTTGTATATATATATTTTTTTTTTCTGTATGTACATTAGATAGCAAGCTCTAGAGGATAAGGACCACATTGTATTTCTAGTGCATAGGACAGCACCTACTGAACAGGTGGCACTCAATAAATACTTTTGATTAGTTATCAACATGGGACACAGAACATGGCCGACCTAGGGTGTCATATTAAAATCTACGGTAGGTCTCTTTCCAAACTGCACTCCTTGAATCATGGAACACTACAACAAAAACTAAGGATATACTGTATGGTGACTAACAAAACATAATAAAAAATTATTATAAAAACAACAACAACAACAAAAAACCGCACTCCTCCCATAAGAGAAGTCACTACTGGAGGAAACCACCATCACAGCTGAGAGGCCGTCACATATCCCTAAAGAAAGACGCTGCAACAAAAGGCTAAGAACCACTAGATCAGACAGTCTTCAAATTTCTGGCCAACCCCCAAATTTTATGATACTCTATGAATATACATGGTAATTCTTTAAAAACCAAGTTAATTTACTCATGCTGTTAAAGCTAAATCTCAGAGAACTGAAAAGTTATGCTTGCCCCTTCTCTGCCTTACCACTTTTTTCAACTATATGCTGCTTTTTATACCATGATGAAATGGGGTCTAAGACACCAAATAAAGACCTCGTTTTTCCTCAAGGCTCATGGTGAGTCTGTCTGAATAACAACTTTTCTGAACGTGGTGGTAAAAACTGAATGCCCGGCCTTCCCTGAGCTGAGTGTAACAAGTGACCCCCAGCCCAGGGCCTGCACTCTGTGGGGCCGTGGCTCACAGTCCCAACAAGCGTGGGGAGAGAAGCTGCAAAGTATCGTGTGGCAGAGCCAAGCCCTAGAATGAGGACTAAGAGACCTACCTCTTGTGCCCACAGGACAGATGAGCCTCTGGTGAAAACCAGGCTAAGTGTATTTTAAGACAGAATAAATTGCTTAAGAAGGAAACACAACACACTTTACAAGTCACGTGTTCACAGCAGGAAAGCTGGTGAGTGGACAGACTGACACTACAGTAAAGCAATCGAGGAAGTGACTTCTGGGGAAGGAGACAGGAGAGTAAAAGGAGAGTCAGAAGGGGAGATTTTAAATTACCTCCAGGAAAGCCCTCTGGCAAAAGAACCAAGACTCTGGGTTAAGGAGAGGTAAAGAAGGAAGAAGAGAAACCCAAACTATGTCTCAGCCAATAAAGGGCAATACTGGTTATAGCCCTAAACCCAGAAAAGCCTGGGCACAGAATGGAAGGGTGGCTCAATGCTGGCTTTTCAGTCACCAGCGTGCATACGGGCACACAGAGCTACGACCTCCACAGTGTCGTCTTCAAGTACGGTCACGTGACGTCTACTGGCTTAATAACCACACGGATAACCAAAATGACCCAGCTTCTATGGGTTTAAGCAGGCCACTCCTTCTAGCTGAGGATGTGATAATCTGGAAGCGAGTTTTCAGGCCGTCAGAACAACACTTTGAAAAGGCTCTCAAGTCTTTCATATCCCATGCCGGTATGGGGCACTGCTAGCATGAATTAATGAAGAGTATCTGCCTTCTGTAAACAGCTTCAGTCTTCGGAACGACCAAAGATACAAAGAGAGCAGCATGGCGGGTCAACCTAAATTTCACTACTTCACTCTTCCCTTGCCTCTTTCTGGTGAAGATGTCAGGGGACAACGATACTGCCAAAAGATGGGCAAGCAAGAAAAAAACAATGAGCATTATATACTTTATGAACCAGATCATCAAGGCATGAAAGGCACCGAAGTCAAAGGCACTGAATTTTCTGTATAATTTGGAAGCTGAAGGAACACCGTTCCACAGACCAAAACCGATAGTTTAAAATGTCTCATTCCATCTTCCTCAGTGAGGCCCTTTCTCTCTAGTCAACGTGTAGCTATGGTTACCCAACTGGTCAAATTTCTTCTCGGCCACATACACATTCGCCTGGTCTTACAGCAACGAGGGGTCATCCCTCAGGCCTCTTCCCCACCCCCAGCTCTGTAGATAAGCATGCTTATGGGCACACTTCACTAGCTTGCCCTCACCTATTGCTCGGAAGTGAGTCAGAGACTGCTGGGCTGCCGTGTTGAGAGGGTCCGGCCCGGGTATTCACCTACAAGGAAAGAAAGAATCTCGATCAGTCTGTGTTCTGAGGACACAGTTCCAATTAACCTATAATTTGCCACAAATTTCTCATTTCACTATGAAGGTTAATTAGCTTGTTGGTAGATAGACCCACGGTTGGAGTCTATTCAGTATATAGGTTACAGAACTGTACAACCCGTATATTACATAATATAGTTTTCCTGTCATTATTCAAATACTTCAACAGAGTTGAAAAAAAGGAGAGATAAATAGGAAAATTTCAATTCACTGTCCAGAACTGAATTCAATTCACTGTTTTGTTTTGTCTCATACACAAAACAATATGTTCAAAAAAGAACATTAAGAATACATCCAGAGGTTAGGGGTGAACCTCAAGTTTTCAGATCCTTTCAGCTCTAAAGCCAAACAGAACACTGTAGAATGTTTCTTATTCGCTGAAAAACAAGGTTGAAATAATTAATTAGAAAATGCTTGAATCTAATACAATAGCCAGCTTTTCTTTCAAACGTAACGCTGTAAGCAGAAATCTAGAATTCAAAAGACACAGAACAATGAAAAGACATTAAATAGATAAATGTTTCTAGCATAAATATGTCAAAAGAAGAGGAGGGTATTCTGTGTGCAGTATGCTTATGAGCTTAATTAATCACTGAAATGGAGTCTATATTTTCATTCAAATAAATCGTTGTGGACACCAGTACCTAGAATCATCCAGAAGAAATGGACCAACAAAAAATTCCAAATAATAAAAAATGTGGTACCAAAACCCTCTATCCAAATATGTACACATACTGAGCAAATACTACGGATGAATCCCCTCCACATCCCGTTTAAAAAAAAAAAAAAAAAGAATCGCTTGTCAGAGCTTGAGAAAGTGCAGTTTTATTTGACATTTCAATAAGTGGAACACAGCATTACAAATCCATCTAACTTTACTGAAACAATTATTGAAATTCGTACCTTCAGGCCATGTATGTTCCGTTCCCCAGGAGGCTTGCAGGCTGAAACAGTAATTGACTAAATTGTAGAACACATCAGGGCCATTTACAAATTTGCTCAAAATGAATCGTTTAAAAAGAAATGAGGGTGACACCAAAATTAGCAGAGAGAAATGATTGAAAAGTGGCTCCCAAGACCCAAAGTGGGAATTATGAACCAGGGTTTTTAACTTGCAGGAGTGAACATTTATAAATGCAAAGAGCTTTCTGACACCACCTCATATAAATTCCAATTTCTGCTTAAAACATATAAAAATCAAGTTAACTGAGCTAAAATGATTAGATTCCTTTCATAATTCAAATTTCTGCAATCTTTCCTCAACTCTATTACATTGTGTATCTGCTATCACTTAAACTACTTTGAAAATAGCTAGGTTTTTTTTTTTTTTTTGCAGGGGGGAGGGTAGTAGTAGAAGTCTTCTAATGCCAGAAAGATGGTTAGAGATTCTAAAATGGAATATTCAAGTTTGAATACCAGTTTACACAGCAATAAGCAGTCAAATTTATTAAAATACAGAGATATCACTAATCTTACTACGTTTTTCACAAATCTGGACATCTTCTAATATTTAAGTCTAAAGATAAAGCGGTGCCAGGAAAAATAATATTAATTTCCTGACACCATCCTGAGTTACAGGGTCATACTCTTCCAACTCACCAAATGGTCCTTCATCAAATGTTAAAAACACAAATGCGTCCTGCCCATTTTATAGGCTGCTTCCATCTGAAAACGACAGTGCCCTACAGATTGTATGTTAAGGGGCTGTCAATTGTGATTGATTGTTTGGGGAAGGATATATTTGATTTTTTTCTCCTCTCTCACATGTACATGTATTCTTCCTCTGGTTCTGACAACAAGAAATAAAACTGCTTAATAATGAGAAGACATGGGTAATAATTACAAAGCATAATAGTTGACTTAATTTTGTATATTTTGAATATATTCAAATTTATTGTTATTTTCCTAGAACACACATCTAAACCTTAATAAAGAAATCTTGTTTTTCCTAAAATACATTAAAATTTGTACTTTAAATCTTCTTTCTGTAAAATGGAAATTAACTTTTTGAACGAAACCAAAGTCACACATTTGATGCCTGGTCCTTGAGGGACCATTAATACTTCCTAAGACAACACTTCAGAGTATTTCCACTTAAGTACCCAGTACATTCATAAACTTCATTTAATAAGAAAGTGGCTAACCAAGGAATTAGAGACAGGCATCAACTCTTACCTCTTACCTTAATATCCGCCTCACTACTCAATTGGCTTCTCAAACGTTAATGACTGGAAATCTAAACCATATTCAAATAACCCAGTAACCTCGTCTTTCCTGAAGTTATGGAGTTAAGAAGTTACATAAAGCTGGTAAATTTTCATACTTATTAATATGTAACGTATCTTTTAACTACAGAGAGCACAGCCAGGAGCTGGGAGTTACCACCCAAGGCAAATGTCTCACCTGGAATGAGGAGAACACCTGATGTTAGAACAAAATCATTTTCTCCTACAGTCTACAGATTCTTTCCAGCATGGGGCCTGACCAAAGAAACCTAGGTCTGGGGGCCTCTAACCAATGAGGCAACACACCCAATTAACCCAGGCAACACACCCAATATATATGTCTGTATCCTTGTATAAGTTTGCATAATCTCATTTCCGTATATAAAATATAGGTAAGTAAGCAAAAAGCAAGACTACAAAAAACTAAAAAGAGTTATACAGGGGTGCCTGGGTGGTTCAGTCAGTTGAGCATCCAATTCTTAATTTCTGTTCAGGTCATGATCTCGGGGTTGTGAGACTGAGCCCCACATCTGCATTCGGCCCCATGCTCAGCGGGGAGTCTGCTTCTCTCCCTCTCCCTCTGCCCCTCCCCCCACTCACATGCACAGGCATGCTTTCTCTCTCTTCCTCTAAAATAAATAAATCTTTAAAAATGAATAAATAAATAAAATAAAAATAGTTGTACAATAACATGCAAGAAACCATAGACACAGGGGGACTGAGTCTCATATTTTCAAAAATTCAAATCTGGCTTGGAAGAACTTTAATAATTTAATGGAGCCTAATAGGTCTGTGCTAGGAATACATGTGACGATCACATCTCATATACCGTTTTAAGTATCTTGTCCCTACAATACACTGTTCTTTACACTCCCAGCAACCCCTCCAGACTAGCCCCAGCACACTCCATGAATATTTTCATTTATATGTCCTTCCACTTTAAGCAAATTATCATTTAAACAAAATTCTTACTCAAAGGGTATACTAACCACTTATAGGCTGTTGAGGGACCATTAATACTTCCAAGGACTCTGAAGTTACTTAACCTCTCTGAACCTGCATATTCTCATCTATACAATGGAAACAACAATGCTTAATAGGCAGAAATGTCAGGAAAATGAGAAATGAATGGTACCAGTTAAAGCAATATTATGCCTACAGAGCGGATATCTAAAAATGGTCGTTTCTGCCTTGAGAGGCAGCACAATGGTATGGGCAAGAAGACTGCAAAGGACTGCTCACAAAATAAAAGAAAAAAACCAAAACTTGGAAAGATTTTTGGTTTAAGAGAAGTAAATCTTTTATTGGGGGGGGGGAGCCACAAAGACCCACAGCATCAGAACTGTAACTTTCCAGGTCGCTGTATTAGAGTTTGCTACAACAACACAGTTATAACGTCAGGTAGGGAAACAATGAATGGAAATTTTTAGCTGGTAAAAAAAAAAAAGATATTCTTTGTGGAGAAACAATTTTGAAACTTGCCCAAATTCTCCCATCATTGAAGATAACAAGAAATGATCTGTATCCCTTGCTATTGGCCTACTGCACAGAAATGGCAACATTTGCTTTTCTTTTTTTCTTTTTCTATTTTAGTTTTTAGTCTTCGGATACAACAGAATTGGATTAATCATAATTTTTGTTTCAGACACACTATCAATGGCCCAAATTTATTTACTTACTTACCTCTTTAAGACATTATTACTACTAATGTACTAAGTACTCCTAATCCCACTGACCACCTGAATGCTAGAAAGGCATTACTCTTGAACCCAGACCTTCTTGTGTGCTAGCCGAGTCAGCCGCCCTAGGAGACTTGATCAGTGTAAATAAGAGTCTACTGGTTAATTGAGCCACTCAACTTCAGAGAGTTACAGGTAATGAAAGTCTAGAATGTTTAATTGAAAAACCCATACCATGATTATTTGTACAGTATCAGTTAACAAAGGTAAGTTTAACTTTTAATGATTTCAATTAAGTTATTTCTAGAAAAGTTACAACATTTCCTTATATGCTCCAACAGTTAGAAAATATGAATTCCAAGTGGGGCAATGTATAGTGGGGGAAAGACTTAATGGTTTATATTACATGGTTATTTACATTGTTCTTTTTTACATTCTGCAAACTTTGAGGGAATATTTATATACAGCTGATCAATCATATCTGATACAATGCTAGTTCTGCCTACCTAAAAGGGGAAAGGAATATTATTTGACTAGGTGATTCACCAAAACTTACCCTCATCGGCTAATATTTTTGGAGATTTAATAGTTAAATTTCCATTTATGAAGATGTTCCATTATCTGGAAAATGCCACCCCCAGAACCCAAGCACCAAACATTATCAATTCTCTCCTAAAACCCTGCAGTAAATCTTCACTTCTGTACCAGCTGAAAGCTTTCTCCTCAACAGCAGCTTTGGCTACCATCATGAGCCACAATTTATAAATATCCAAAATTAGAGTCATTCATCTGCCTTGGTTTAGAAACCATGTGGACCCCCAAAGAGTTCTTTAAGCGAATGTAAGTATGCACTTCAAAAACAAAAAACAATCTAGTTAGTTTAATTTACTCTAGTAAATTAGATATTTTATCTGCCATAACTATAATATAGCCTGCAATCCCCACGATAATGAATACTTCTTTTGTTTTTTTCAAATTAAGAGCTCAACATCATGTTATGTGCATTTAAACCTTTGGAAAACATAACTGTTGATGAAACACTTTACTGAAATAATCATTGTTGATTAGAATTTGTTCAACATTACCTCTTGGAAATATCTGCAGAGGCTCTATTAACTGTCCATTTACTTGCTGTTCCATTACTGTGGAATAATACTGCAAAGAGATTATAGAAAGAGATTACTCAGTAATGTATGAATACTGGAATAGACACTTATGGGTTGTTTAATTCATAGTACTTTTGTAAATTGCTGGTATATACATATCAGCCTCGAGAATACTTTTTTCTATTTGCACATAAAAATGACTATAATGAATATTCAGGATTGAAAGTCCAGTATAATGTTATCCTCCACACTGTCATCTATCTTTAGAAGTCAAAATGTTGATTAAGAATTTAGTATTTAATCTCTAGAAATATTTTGAAAACGACACGTATTAAAAATGACACAAAGCTTTTTAGTGGGAATTTCTCAAATTGCCTCTTCTTCTTTTCTCTGGGTTTTGCAAAGCAAAATGAAGACACTTGGCATTTAGCTTGGACCTATGTGCCAGGTAGTAGATCAAACGTTATAGATATTTGTGTATAAAATGTACAGATAATGAAAATCTAAATCACAGAGACTGCGGAACAAGCCAACAAGATATGATCCATCCAAAGATGACAGGGTTACTATGATAAAAAGATAGCTCAGTTTTAAGCAAACACCTTTCATGCTTCACTTTTATAAACACGTTAGTATTGAGCTATTTTAAAATTCTGGGCACAAAAAATAAAGTGCCAAGTGAAAAAGCTTTCATACTGCTTCATAAACACAAATTCACTCACCAGGTTGTTATGTGCATTTGGTCTGATACCCGTTTTTCCTTAACTTGCTCAGTGGCGAACATATGTCCACCTAACCTGCAGATGGCTTCTGTGCCCTCGCTTCTCTTAACACTTGACAGACAACAAAGTGATGACGCTCTTGGGTGGAAAACTATCAACAATGAAAACCACCGACTTTGTGTTTTGAGACGTTCTCACACACAGAGCAGAACTCCCCTTTAATTCTTGCTATTTCTACATTTAAAACACACACAATACTATGTAACTGCCACCTTTTTGGAAATTCTCCCTTGATAATCATTATTTGCTGACATTTCAAAAAAAGTCTTTTTTAGACGATACAGACACACATCTTACTAATGCTTTTACGCATATTAAAATTATTACAAAATCAAGGGTTTTGTGTGTTTTTAGAAATAAAGGAGAGCTACGTAATTCTACATCATCTTGGGAATCACGAGTTAACAATCTAAGGCTCTCTGTCCTAAAAACAAAGTGGATCTTTGATAGTTATGGACTGATACAAGTGTACCCCACCCTCCAAGGGCTTCCAGACTGTAAAGGAAACGGATCCTCTCCTTCTATGGACGTAGAAGCCTAGACACATACAACATAAACATGTGTGACACACACTCTGGAATACATACTAAGCCGAACGTCTTTCAGGAGACTATATTCCTTAAAACCACAGAAATATACCGCTCGCCATTACTCAAACAGTGATGACAAGTAAATGAAATATCCATCATGTAGGCTGTCAACCTTTTGGGACAGCAATAACTGTTAACAAGTAGTCTGGAAAAATTGTCCGAAAATGGCTTGTCCTCGGCACACAAGTATTTGAGGTTTCCATGGAAAATTAAGATGCCAGTGGCTATTTGGAACATTGCTCAGGTATTCTTTTTAATGGGAAATTTGCCGGTTATTGATCCCCAGCATGTTCCCCCTTGGTTCTGGAAGGCTGCAAGCAACTTTCCAATCAGTGGCTGTCAAAAAAATTACTGCCTTTTTATACTGATACAAGACAACAGCGGTGGTGGTGTTCTCCTGAAGTTAATGCTTTTCTTTAATTAACTGCTATGTACGATAGGTTAGTCGTTCCAGTTACTACTTCACTACAGTCCTAGAAATCAAAACAAATAAAATATCCTTATGCTTTATCTAACAAATTAATTATAGAGTTGTCTGAAACTGGTGCTTGGGGTCAAGTTTGAAAACAAATAACCTCAAATGTAAAGGGTCAGAACAGGTGCAATGCATTTTTTCCTACTATAAAACCTTGCATGCATGAAATTGACCTGTTTTCCAACTTTATTTATTTACCTCACAAAATAAATAAATAAATAAATATGGCTTCCCTTTCATTTCAGGTCTGTGCCAGATCAACGGGCAAACTATCTATGCTTTTATAATCATTGCACAAATTTTTTTATCCATCTATAACCATCTCTTTATGCTACCATTAACACGGTCACAGTAATGATATTAAGTGTGCCACCTGCCAGGATCTCTAAAGCAAGTAGTTAGCATTTGGGTTTTTTTTTTTTTTTTTGCTTTCTACAANNATACTGCGCTTGATCTCTGTTTGTATTCCCGGAGAATCTTGTGATCCATACAGCAAAGTAATTCACCATCAGAAACACAATGCAAAGCGTGGTAATTAATAAACCCGTGGCTTGGGCCCACTCTAGGCAAGTGACTCTGAGCAGCAGGCCGTGGGAGGGCCGGATGGCTGCCGGTGAGGCACCGGTGCAGGGCCATGCGTCTTGCCTGGCGCAGAGCAGTCCTGACAGGCCACGGGCCTGGGTCAGCCAGTGAGACAAGCAAGGAACTTGGGGGGTTAGAGGACCCCAATGTGGGAGCCTGAGTCCTGGCCATTGCCCGGCACACAAGCTCAGCGAGGAAACCCTGGCTGCCCCTCGGGTGACTCCTGTAAAATGAAGATGCTACGTGGCCAGAGGAGCACCAGGAGACTCACGGCAGGGACAGAACTAGCCCCGAAGCTGCAGAGCAAGCTGTTTCTAGATCCAGGCAGTCTCTCAGTGCTTTTAGAAATTCTCCCTTTAAAGAGGGTCTTTCCAATTTTGTTCTAAAGAGTGATAAAATAAGCAATAACGACTTCCACAAGCCCACGACAAACTGAAGAAAACAGACAAAAACCTCAATCTTGGATGCCAAGATACTTAACACGGCTTGGACAGAAAAGTGACAAAGTGACCACGATAACACTAATGGGGCCATAATTTGAAGCTATCCAAATAATTGCCCAAACGCAATCTCAATAATCCTACCCCGGCTTTTATTACCCCTAGCACAGAGCCCTGCACATAGTAGGTGTTCAATAAATATTTACTGACTGAAATGGGGCCTAATTCTGATTCTGCTACCTATTACGTAGCCAGTCATTGAACCTCACCGAGCCCCGATTTCCCCCAAATGAGAGTAAAGCCAGCTAGTCTATTACATAGGGTGGCCGTGAAATCAACCGGCAGCAACAGTGTTTGTGGAGGTACTTTGTAGACTGTAATGCATTGCTGGTGGTTGAAAAATTAAAAAGTGAACCTCCTACCACTAACACAATAGCACTTTCTGAATAGACGTGCCCGTACATTTAAAAATACTAAAACAGTTAGGTACGGAAAGTACAGAGTACTGTGCTCGGACTGAATACATCAGCAGCAGTTACGTGTTTTCCGCCGGTATTCCTGGCAGAATCCGTTACATGCAGTAATTGCAGCAATAATCAATAAGCTAACTGAGTAAGAGATTAATCAGTTTTGTGATTGCTAATGGAATCTCCAGTACCAGACTCAGATTAGTTTCAGAGTCCCTCTGAGATGTTCTTCAAAATCCTTAAACAATTTTAATAAGGATGTGACAAAGTTTAGCACAGTTATCCAAAAATCTAATTAATTTGAAACAGAGGGCCAGATTCAACCAGGGGATAGCAAGTACAATTCTTGGCTTGTTTTGTTTGCAAGTTTATCAAACAGTGTTCCTATTTGTTATGAACTTAATTCTAATTCTAACGGCACAATTCAATCAATAATTACAACATTTTTTTCTTCACGGAAATCTGCCATCGAGTTCTAAAACAGCACAGTTTAATTTAAAGGTGCAAGTTCTCTATTAAGAGAGAGAGACAGAGAGAGAGAGAAATATGCACACACCTACTACCTACTGTGTACTAGGCTCACTACTAGCTATTTATGTTTACTCATTTAATTTCTCACAACCCTATCCTATTCTGTAAGTATCATTCACAGATGAAGCCAATGGTTTATCAGTGAACCAAAAAAACAAAAACAACTTTTTTCATTCTAGTCCATGTACTCAGAACATAAAATGCATGTTTACTGTTTAAGAGTCAAAAGGTAGGTTATCTCTTCTTTCTCACACCCCAAAACATTTAAGTAAACCAGGCTACTGGGCAGCCTGCTGGGCTGGTGTGAGCGTGGCTTCTTCATCATACCCTGTGGGGGTTAGGCCATGTCGCTGATCTTTTTTTTTTTTTTTTTTAAAGATTTTATTTATTTATTTGACAGAGAGAGAGAGATAGCCAGCGAGAGAGGGAACACAAGCAGGGGGAGTGGAAGAGGAAGAAGCAGGCTCATAGCGGAGGAGCCTGATGTGGGGCTCGATCCCAGAACGCCGGGATCACGCCCTGAGCCGAAGGCAGACGCTTAACCGCTGTGCCACCCAGGCGCCCCAGGCCATGTCGCCGATCTTTCACACACTAGGGACGCATGGCACCGCACTGATGGGTGGCCCCTCCCTCCTTCTTCAGCACCCGCTCTGGTTTTCCTCCTCCCTCTCTGACCACTCTATGCAGTTGCCTGTAAGTGGTTCTTTCCCCACCCCTCCTTTAAATGTTGGAGCTCCCTACGGTTTTTCATCAACCTTCCCTTCTTATTTTATACTCTCCTTGAGTTAACTTCAGCCACTTCAAAGGTTTCAATTACCAGAGGAGTCATTGAGACTAATTAGGAGCTGATGAATCACAAATCTTTATTTCCAGCCCAGATTTCTCTCCTAAGATTCGGAACATACCCAACTGGCTGTCCAGAGGCCCCTCAAATTCAACAAGTCTCTACCTCTCATGCCCCTCCCTCATGCCCTAGACCCACCTTCCACCACCTGGGCTCACTGTGGCAGTGAATGACATCACAATGACCTAGTTTCCCAAGCCAGAGAGCCGGAAGGAAGCCAAACCATCTCTCTTTCCTTCTTTCCCCCACTCAATCAATCACCAGTTTTATTAACTCTACATCTTTCCAGATTCCCAATTCCTTCAAGCTAGGGCCCTCCATGATCTAGTCCACCTTCCTTCCCAACCTCTTCTCATTCCCTCTCCTGCCTCCCTGTCCATACCACGCTGAATCACAGGGAGCTCCTCCTGAATGCACCAGTCGTCCTTACACCAGAGCTCTGACATATTGTTCTCTCTGCCCAAAACATCCTTCCCAGTCCCTTTGTCCTACCTTACTCCATCTAGACACTACCCTCTTCAGGAAGCCTTCTCTGTTCCCGAAGCTACATCAGGTGCTCCTTCTTATGCTCATAGAGCACCTAACATTCAAGCATATTATACCATTTATCACTCTGCCTGGTAATTATGAGTTTTCACATCCTCCCACACTGAACACTGAGTGGACCATGGGCTCCTTGAAAAATGAACTATATGGTCACTGTACCTGCGCCACCCAGCAGAGCACCTGGCCACATGGTTGCTATCCCATACATACAACCGTATAAAACTGGCTGTACAAATAAGTGAGCACATCAGTGTGTGAGTGATCTCAGGTCCTAGTTCTGCATTTACTAGCTCTGTGACCCTGAGAAAGGCATCCAATTTGCACCTCAGTAGCCTCAGCTATAAAAATGGGGAACATAGGGATGCTTGGGTGGCTCAGTTGGTTAACCGTCCGACTCTTGATCTCAGCTCAGGTCTTGATCTCAGTGTCATAAGTTCAAGCCCTGCATCAGGCTCCACGCTGGGCATGGAGCCTACTTAAAAAAAAATGGGGAAAATGCCTGCCTTACTCACTTCATAAAGGTATTAAGAAGATCAAAATCAAAAGAGCTGGTATATGGGAAACCTTCTATAAAGTACTCGAAAAAAAATCTTGAAATAGGGCACAGGGCTATGAATCTCCCACATCCAAGCAACATTACACAGAAGAGAAGGGTTCATAACAATAGGGTAACACAGAAACCCCTAAATAAGATCACTTTTAGACCAAATACAGAGGTAGAATTTAACTGTTTATCAAGACTCAGTTAGTGTCCCCTCCCTTTCCCTCAATTACTACAGTACTACAAACAATAAAATAATTAAAAGGGTATTATAAGGAATATTGTCTTTTTTCTTCTAGAAGTTCATCAAGGGAAGGGGCCCTGTCTTGTGTATTTTATTATCTTGTATGGCAGAGGTATTAAACTGGAGTCTATACGAGTCTTAGGAGAGCCTTCAAATTCCAGAAATTACATGTGAAACACTGCATTGTGTGAATTTTCTGGGAAAAGAATAAACAGCTTTCCTCACATTTTCAAAAAGACCTGTGTCCCTAAAAACCTAAGAAATCACTGCTGTACAGTGTCCAGCACAGGGCCTTACACATAAGAGTGCTCCACAAATATTTAAGGGAAGGAGGCAGATAAGAGCCGATAGAAACCTGGTAATTACTCTCATTGCTCGTACCTCCTAACTGACTCTGGCAAGTCTTACGTATCAAACCTCATCAAATCGGGTTTATTTACTATTCTTCTATATACATAACAGGACAGTTTCCTAAGCCTCTCCTTAACATACCTCCTAACAGACTTTTAACAGTGCTTCGACTTAGAAGGAACAAACATAACTGGTTTCTTCCTACTAATGATAAAATTTTCAAATTCCTGCTCAATCAATATTGCAAGCATACCCCATTATAAGCAGCCCAGTCAGTAATTATAGCAATAATCAATAAACTAACCAACTATTTGCAGTCCATAGTTAATTTATTAGTTTTCCCAGTGAAGAGCCCAACAATCTGAACTCTGATTTAAATGGTCCAAATTCAATTAGAACACTGCTTAGTGTGTCTTCAGTTATGCTTTCTTTCGATTATTTCTTATACTTTACATTGAGAGGTTTTGCTTCTATGACACTGACCTCTTAGGACACACACAACGGCTCCAGTAGTCAAAAACAACATATAAAGCAAATCTATTCTGAATACCAAATTAATATCTGCATTTACTTACCTGGTTTCAGACCCCCCACTTCTCGAACAACTCACTGGCCCCACCCTGAGGTGCCACCCGTGCACATGCTCTTCCTTGAACGTCTCTAGACCAAGGATCCACACATGCTCATGGACTGATTAGATGATGAGAAAGAAAAATCACAGTGAAAAGTCTTCCACTGAAAAGGTCAACAGGGAACAACCCTGGGACCTGTTTATCGGCTGATGTTATTGGATAAATGTATTTATTAGTTATTTGGAGTGAAAAAGACAGTAAGTTGGCCATGAGAACACTATTTGTTTTGGATAGTAAAACTGTAAAGTTGGCCATGAGAACACTATTTGTTTTGGACAGTAAAACTGTAAAGGGCGTGAGGAGCTCCAGATGGTCTTAATACAGGTTTGGGCAGCCAATGGCAGATGAACTTCAACTTGGCTAAGTTTAAGGTAATGTGTGTTGGCAGAAGGGGTTTAAATTTGTATTCAGCAACGGGTCCAAAGCTTGTAAGATCCTCTTGGCTGAAGCTTTCAGAGTCATCACCATGGGTAGCTTGGGGCAGTGTCTATACTGACCTTGCATCTGATTTCTAGGCTGCAGCAATTCTGTTGTACTTCTAAAGGAGAAGTTTAAATACAGTAGTCCCCCCTTATCCATGGTTTCGCTTCCCATGGCTTCAGTTACCTGTGGTCAAAGGCAGTCTGGAAACAAATGATCCTCCTTCTGACATGTCGTCAGAGGGTCAATGGTAGCCTAATGTCACTCGCCTCACTTCATCTCGTATAGGCATTTTATCAGCTCTCAGCATCACAAGAAGGGTGAGTATCAAATACAATAAGGTATTTTGAGAGAGAGAGAGAGAACACATTCACATTACTGTCACTGCAGTATATTGTTGTAATTGTTTTATCTTATTATTTTGTTAATCACCTGTTGTGCCTAATTCATAAATGAAACTTGACCACAGGTATGTATGTATAGGAAAACACATGGCATATATAGGGCTCGGTACAATCCATGGTTGCAGGTATGCACTGGGGGGATCCTGGAACTTATCCCCCACAGGAAAGGGGGGACTGCTGCAGTAGCTTCAGGGAACCTGCCATTTAAATAAAACAGGACCATCAGGCCATGCAGAGAGCAGGCCAAATGTGACATTCCTTACACTCTGTTTAGCCATTTCCAATAGTGTTTGATAAAAATCCAGCCTCCTGTTCAACTTCTACTAAAAAAGGAATAAATAAAAAGGCAGTGAGAAAAGAGTAAAGAGCATATATGTAATAGAGAAATATATATTTATAAAGAAGCAACTTGTTTTGAAATTTTCTATTACTTCAATTTATGCCTTTTGGGACACATTTCCTAGGCTGACCATTTACTGACTTTCTCTAACTTTACTGCACTGTAGTATATTTACATTCGCCTTTATGATATATGTAGAAAATACCCCTCTCGTTTCCAGTAAGACTGGCTTAAGAGAACAGAGCTGTCAACAAGTGCCTAACATCCTGGTTGTGCCCCACAGCAATCCTACTGCCGGAGCCCCAACATTTCCCTGCAGCCCTCATCTTTCTCTGAAGACAAGCTCCTAGCCACAGTACCTACGGGACTGAGATACCACATGGCTCGACCGCCTCATGCCCACTGCCTCAACGTAGGACCCCGGAGGAACTAGCCTCCAGGCCATACTGAGCGCTCCACAGAGATGGAGCTCAACTGGAAACACAGCCACGTTAAGGACAAAATACTGGTGGCCCAAAGCACCCCGGAGTGCCCTGTGTCACCCTGCCTGAGGCCTGCTTGTGCTTGTCTTTTCCTTTGCTCCCATGAGCCACAAAATAAAGCCTCTGTTCTGATGCAAACTTCACTATGCTTCTTGCTCCTGGCAAGCAAAGATGCCTCAAGATATTTCACAACAAGCACTAAATACGGGGCTGCCACATTTTTGTCACTGTTGCACGGGCATCCAAATGTCCCTGGCAACACAGAGAAGGGAGTTAAAATAACCTGCCTCCGAAAAAAAAGTTTTATTCCTTGACTAGGATGAGACAACAAAACAAAAACTTTACTTACAGCTTAGAGCATGTGATTATTTGAGTAAAATTTAAAAAATAAAAAAAGTAATTTCCCAAACCATTTATTTATTTCATTCAGCTTACCTCTCTTTGTGCCATTTCTCCACCCTGCCAGGAGACTACACGCATTATCAGCTGTCCGGGTGAACTGCACTGAGCTGATTTTGCCACATACAAAGTAAGTTCAAAGTCAAACCTATTTAATATGGAGCATATTTAAAAGCACCATGTAGAAAATGAGCTTCCAGTCTCTTGCTCTTTTGAAGAAGACGTCCTAATAGCAAAGGCCCTGGTGCTGTTAAATGCTCAGCTCCTAGGTGGGCAACAAACTCTGGTAAAACTCAGTCTTGTAGGTAAGGCCAAAATCTTTACAGTGTCAAAAGTCCAGCGCACTCACTCGGGTAAGTGTCTGACTCTTGATTTGGGCTCAGATCACGATCTCAGGGTCCTGAAAGCTGGCCCTGTGTCACGCTCCATGCTTAGCACAGAGACTGCTAGAGATTCTCTCCTTCTCCCTCTCCCTTTGCCCCTCCGCTCACTCACAGGCACTCTCTCTGTCGCCTAAATAAATAAATAAAATATTTAAAATTTCAAAAACCCACAAAGTATTTTGTACATTCTCATTCACACTCAGGTATACTAACATTCTGGTAAATAGCATCCTTTTCTGACATCAGGAAAAAACTAGTATTTGCAAAGCTTCCTCAGCAGGACCTCAATAGATGCCAACACAAAAGCATCATTTCAAACCACCAGAAGTAAAGAGACCAGGAGTCAAAACATGTGGGACCGTGCGCAGGCCTTCCCATTCACTGGCAACGTGACCTCCAATTGAATCCGCCCTCTGAGGGCCTCAGTTTCCTTATCTATAAAATAAGACAGCTAGACAGGCCTTCTAAGGCTCCCTTCCAACTCTACTTGAGTAACTGCATGATTTTAGAGGCAATCTCCAAGTTATGTATAGTAGGATAAAGCTAATCATATCCCAATTTACAAGGTGCTACAGAGGTCAAGGAGTATTTTCCCTCATGGTGCCCAACACGTAAAAAGGTACACTACGGTCAAGTATACCAAAGGGAATACTTACACTCCGCTAAAACACAAGGTCTCTGCCGTAATGGGAGGCATTACAGTTAAACTCAGCCCATACTCTTCTGGCAACGTGGAAAAATGGTATAAAGGCAGAGAATGGGCAAAATGAAGAAAATTCTTCTTGTTAATACTGTGCTCCACTAACACAAGCGTCTCAGGATCAAGAGAACCAGATATAATAAATCCCGTACTAGACACAGGATTTAGCAGAAACAGATATGAATCCACTTACAAAAGCAAGATGTACTGCTGAGTTTCTTAATGAAAGGTCACCCAAAAGCCCGGGTTAACATTGAAATAACCCCTCCTCTAACTGGGTCTCAGTGATAGATAAGCTTACAATGAATCAATAAACAAGGCCCAGCACCGTTGTTCAGTGCTGAAAGGAGACGAAGCCAGCACTGCCAGACGACAAACACGAGAAGATGGGAGGAAAGAAAACAACACACCATCTTTAATCTTCCCAGAAAATGAGAGGGGGAAACAAGAACATCAACAGAAATGTAAACTATATTAAGGGAATCTTTAACAGGGCCCTTTAAATAACTACCAACGATCAGGTATTTAGTTTTCAGAATATGTAGGTTGGGTGTACTTTTTTTTTTTTTTTCTAATAAAGCATTTCAGATTCTAATTAAAAAAATACTTTATGGAGGAATTAAAAAGATACAATAGTGTCAGAGGAAAAGCCCTGATCCCAGAAGTGGAATATTCTAACAACATAACTTACAAGAAACTACGCTATAAAAACAGATTGTTGATTAACACAAACTCATAACAAAACCCAGAGAGCGATCACAATGGCGCTGTAATAACACTTGGCTGCTGGATTCTCTCAATCCATTAAATATCTCCTTGGAGACCAAATTACTTTACATTTTCTTAAAAGACAATTTATTATAGCTTTGTTTTCTTCTCATTATCTCTTAAAAATATATCTAATGAAGAAAAGAATACAACTTCTAAATAACTTACATAAAACAGTACTAATGTGTGACAGCAGACTTCAGTTTAATATGTTGGTTATTATTTAACAGCACACGACAACCTACTGTCATGACAAATCCTTACGACCACGCCATACTCCACGCGTCCCATGTATCAAAAACCACTGTATGCCATTATTATGCCACACATAAAATTAACAGCCTAAGGCCGCTCGCAATTTAAATAATTGATACGTTTTCAATTAAAAAGGCAACATTTTCAGGTCTAATACGAAAATCTATTTAAATTACTGATAAAACTTATGCTTTTGTTGGCCCAAAGCCAGAAAATGCTTGCATTCAAGGCGGGGGGAAAAGTAATTCTGCAAGTAGCAACTCAGACGTTGCAAATTTTCTTCTTAATTTTATGCAGAGATCCAGGCTGTTTATTCATTAACCTTTGTAATCAATGGAAAAGAATGATTACGGGATTTCCAGTAAGAGTGTCTCTAGTTTTGCTTTCCCCATATGGATTTTAAAGAAATAATAAGGCGACTGCAAATTTATTAAATTTGGCATGAAAAATTAAGCCACTTTTTATAGTAAATACAGGGTTACCTGTCAGTATCTCAGTATCTTCACCACCCTACCACCTAAATCCTGGATTCAAGAAGTTTTCAGTCAAAATGAACCTACAAAATAAACACCATGCAGGTTTTTCAGAATAGATCAGCAACTAGAGGCTATTAACCCAAATCTATTGTGAGATTAGGTCCAAATGGTTCTCCTTATGGCAAAACTGGAAGCCAGAGGAATTTTAATCCTAAGAACCAAGGG
Source organism: Ursus maritimus (assembly GCF_017311325.1). Classification (NCBI taxonomy): domain Eukaryota; kingdom Metazoa; phylum Chordata; class Mammalia; order Carnivora; family Ursidae; genus Ursus; species Ursus maritimus. The sequence goes on from NW_024425230.1 coordinate 35,706,864, forward strand.
GGGGGGGCATGTGGGTGGCTCAGTCAGTTAAGTGTCTGCCTTCGTCTCAGGTCATGATCTCAGGGTCTTGGGATGGGGACCCTGCTTCTTCCTCTCCCTCTGCTCCTCCCCCTACCCCACTCATGCTCTCTCTCTCTCTCAAATAAATAAAATAAAATTTTATGTATTTATTTTTTAAAGATTTTATTTATTTGACAGAGACAGAGACAGCCAGCGAGAGAGGGAACACAAGCAGGGGGAGTGGGAGAGGAAGAAGCAGGCTCCCAGCAAAGGAGCCTAATGTGGGGCTCGATCCCAGGACCCTAGAATCACACCCTGAGCCTAAGGCAGACGCTTAACGACTGAGCCACCCAGGCCCCCCATAAAATAAAGTTTTAAAAAAAGAACCAAGACAGATTAAAATAACAGCCAACCAATTTTATGCGTACTTTTTGAGGAAGACATTCCCCACTCTTTACTTCTTAAATGTTTATTCAGAGCCTGACTCTACATAAACAATGGGTATATCAAGGTAGGGTTATCTCAACAGATAAGAGGAAAAAGAAATCTATTTAGACTTTAAATGATTTAAAGCTTGTTATCTCTCTCAGGGATATTTTCATTTAAAAAGATTTTGCTCAAACATTCAGAATCAGAAGAGTGGAACGTAAGTTAAAATTCTTTGGGGACTTCAGGTTTCCATCTATAAACATTTAAGTGAATTAATGAGAAAGCCTGGACCTGATCAGCCAGACCACAATGCACCGATTGCCAATTCATAGAAAAGGCCTCACCATCCATTGCAAATTGATAAAAGTAAAGAAATCAATTCACTATGTGGTACACCTGAAACTAATATTATATGTCGACTGTACATCAATTTTTAAAAGTGAGGGGAAAAAAAGAATGTAGTGAGTTTTACATAAAACTAAATTTACTCACTTTATTTTTTAAAAATTTTAAGTAGTTTCTACACCCAACATGGGGCTCGAACCCACAAGCCCGAGGTCAAGGGTTGCACACTCCACTGACCGAGGCAGCCAGGTGCTCCGTCTACTCACTCTAATGGTCACCTTTACTTGGAGATCATGTACTGCCCATCATTTTTAATCTTTAAATGACTCTCAAAATATAAAATAAAAGACTCTGTTTTTCTGTTAGTAAAATAAGGGTTAACAGTAGGTAATTTTTATTATTTATTTTATTAATGTGTTTATTTGGCAAAATAAAATGTTACAATGCCTATGTCCTCCAATCTAAAAGTGAAAACTGATTAACTCATGAAATCCACATATCTGGGGATTAATGAGCTAGACTTCTTTTTAGACTAAGAAGGGGCCCTACTGAAATCTCAGAAACTTGTAAGTTTAAGGACAATTACATAACTTAATATTTTCCTGCAACACAAAAATAAACACTGCATTTGGGAAAATAAGGGTAAATCATAAGGAATATGATATACTACAGATTCTTCAACGAAGGTATTACACACACACAAATCCTCCGGAACGCACTAACGGTGACGACGTAGAAAGCGCCCCATGCTAATGTGCAAGGAGGCGGATGGGAAACACCTTTCATAGCACCAGCTTTCGCATCAGGAAAGGCTGAACTTCCACTCCACACTCACATTCACACCAGCCCTGAGACCTTGGGCATGTCTCTTAGCCATGGCTTCCTCATCTAAAACATCAGGATGATAATATCTACCTCACTGAGTCATTATTAAAACCAGAGAGAATGAAATACCTTCCGCATCTAGTATATATGTCGTAGGCACTTAAAGATGGGAATGATTATTATCACTACGATGACGCGCATCACATTTCTCAAAAAGCACAATTTGTCAGAACTTCCCAACAGCGCGTTTTTGAAAGCACACCCTTGTGACTACGTCAGAGACATAATAAAAGTACAGTGATCTCAGTAATTACTCTCTGCAGTGGATATATGTTGAAAAACTAGAACCCATCTGTGTGTGTGTGTGTGTGTGTGTGTGCACGTGTGTGTGTGTTTTTTCTAAAAATAAGCATGTCACATTCCCAGGAGAGTTAGCCAATCTATCAATACTAGTGCTAGACCTTTCAGCAGACAATCCTCCTCCGCCTTTCAAGGTACTGATGAGCCCTGCTCTAAATTCTCAGTGCACAAAGACTCTCAAATACGTTAATGGGAAGTCAATGGGAAATTGACTTTTCCTACTCTGTGCTGGTCTGAATGCAATGCTCTGTTAACCATGCCATCCTTCTTGTTCTCTTTCCTCCGACCCTAAATTAAAACTATTGGCGGAAACCCTTACAGATATTTTACAGTTTTCATTACAATGAAACAATATCCCGGTTGAAGTTGAGGTTCATCAAAAGCCTCCAACCTCACTGTTGGCGCCGAACGGAGTCTCATGGACAAGCACGGGCCGGATACCGTCATTTCCACCGTAATACCACTTTGCATTCGTATAGTACTTTCAACTTTTCAAAGGGCTTTCCCATCTATTATCGCATTTGATCATTACAATGACCCTGTGCAGTAGAAGGACCAGCATTATTATCCACCATCGACAGATGAGGCAGCAGAAAGGGTAAGCGATCAGCCTCGGCCAGCAAGCCGGAGGAGAGCAAGCGGTCGGGCTCTAGTCCAGGGCTCTCTCCACCTCTCCACTGGGCCACTAAAAAAGGTTCTGTAAACAGATTACAAACTCGGATAAAAGGAAATAAAATGAACACAAGGAAATGAAACAAAATAAGAGGACAGCACAAATCAGGGCTCAGGAAAGCTATGCCTGTTCATCATAGTTGGATTCGCCAGGCTGAGTATTAAAGTTTTAGATGTGTACCCTTTTGTCTTATCTTGCTTGTCTACTTCAGCCCCAGACAGACGCTAAGGCAAATTTCCACTGAAATTTGAAACACAAAAGAAAAGTCATTTCAGGATATATTCAAATCACCCTGATTCAGTAAGTAACCCTGTAGTTCATTTCAGGGTGGAAAAAAAGGGGTGGTTACTGCATAAAATAAAATAACGTAAGAAAGTACATTTTTAAATCGTGTATCCATAATAAGCCTGCAGCTACGTTATAACTATAGTGTGTTTGGAAGGGTGAAAGAGATCTCCAGTTGAAAGTAGATTTTGAAAAATTTTTTAGAGCCCAGGGGTTCATTTTTAATGAGCCGTTACTTTAAGTACTGCATAAAAAATACAGGAAATTGATAGTCCATTTAGTCTGCACCATACCTAATGCAAAAGTCATTAAGATGCATTATTCTTAATGTTCATGATATGATCAGTAAGTGTCTGTTGAAAAAAACGCTCCTAACTTTAACGTAAGGAAATCCTTGAAACCCTTATGCACCCTACAGAAGAATGTTACGGTAGCTGTGATTTACTTTTATATCTTCGCCAGGCCGAGAAACAGTGGCCACGATTACATTACCACATTACCATAGCCCTCATCTGTGATAGACTTACATAGGACAGCATGGCCTTCATTTCTTCATCGCTCCTCACTGTAATTCGGTCACCATCTTCATCTTCATCTGTTTCAAAGGCAACAGAGTGCGAGTGGTGAGATATGCAGTTTTTAAATGCACCAAAACCATGTCAGCTGGGGACATAGCACAACTGCTTTTCACAACCTGAGAGCCAAATCTTCAACACCATGTTTTTGAGGATGTCAAGGTTATCGGTTTGTTGTTTTGTTGGGGTTTTTGTGGTTCAGAATGTGCGCAGTCTTGGAAAAAGGCCGAAAATTTCAGGGACAGCTGAAAATTAAAATACTGCTTATGTCAAGCCTGACACATATCTAGGTTAACGTGTCACTGGAGTGTGAATAAACAGGTTTGGTGTGAAGAACCGTTAAACACTGAAGGAGGCCAGTCTTGCTCTCCCATCAGTACTTTCCTTCTTCCCCACACAGCCCCCTATCCCTTATTTGTCCAGTCTTTCTCCCTCCTGGACAAGCTATCATGTCACAGTGACATGATAAAAATGGCTCACGTGTCTCGAACACGACTACACACAGAGCTCCCGCGTTTGTGCTTCATACACCACACCTCCTCAAAAACCACACGACGGTCCTATGATGTGGACAGTGTGACTGCATTATCACTATTGCCTTTCCACAGAAGAACAGGCAGCCTATCTAAGGTTAACAGGCAAAGCAACTCTAACGCAGTTCTCCCCATATCCCATTCTATCCGGCAGCCCGCTTGCTCCTTCTGAACAGTTTCATTTCCTTTGCTTCATAGCTTCAAATGGCTCTCCATGCGATTTTGAAAAAATCTGATAGTCTTAAAACTGGAGGATAATTAGACTTTACAAAACACTCAACCAGAATGTATACACTTGAATAATTATGTGTACCATCAAAGTAGCCACATCCAGAAACTTATTTCCATGATGCTTCTCCTGTTCAAAATAGTTTTGAAATACCGCTTCGAAAACTGCTTTAAGATCCCAAAGATAGACCGCGTGAAACCATCAGATCTCTTTTTCTTTTTGAAGTAAACTCTACACCCGACATTGGTCTTGAACTCACCATGCCGAGATCCAGAGTCACATGTTCTATCAGCTGAGCCAGCCAGATGCCCCTGTCAGATGTCATTTTTAACCCAAAATGGAACTGTCTGCCTGGTCACCCACCTACGCTATCTGCCAGGCAGGACGCAGAATGACTTTTGTTTATTTCTAAATATTCGGTTAGCTATTTCGTCCCTCTAAAAATAAAGATCTGTCAACAAAACAGCCTATGTACTAGATTCTAAATGTATGGCTGAAAGAAAAATGCCAAAAACATTTTGAGCAATAGTAGCATTGTTAGAAGAAGTACACTGCCTCCCAGGGGACAACTGGAAGGGGGTAGGCTCTCTCTCAATTTGGATGCATCAGTTCTGACGGTACTTGTTAAACAATCAGTGTTTGTTTGTTTGTTTATGTCACTCCTATCTAATTGCTGATTTGATCAGATGCAGAGAACCTGATCCCAGGCCTGGAGAAAGACAAATCTCAGGTCATGAAGAGAATAAGCTTACATAGCATGCTCTGGGGACTCTTACCGAAAATACAGGGGTGGTTCAGTCCAGCTCATGGATCTTCGCCCACCACACCCCAGCGGCCCTCCCTCCCACCCAGCTGCAGTTCTGAAGATATCCCCCTGCTCAGTGGTCAGGCCATGGAAACCCTAGGAGGGAGCTTGTATTCTCTTCTAATTAGCCCATTTCACAGCAAAGTGCTACTTCCTTTTTCTCCCAGCAGCCAACAGCAATCTATCTGACAGCACGATAGAAACCAGCAGTTGAGCCAGCCCTGCTCAGTGACCAAGCCAACTGTTCTCACTGGGGTTTCTCTCCAAAGCATTTGTTCCTGGATCCTGGATCGTGGTTCACTCCCAAAGAGTTCCCAAACTCAAAGCAAATCAGTATCATCAAGTCACACTATTTAAGTGTCTACATAAATAAGAGCTGTCCAGAGTCACTACTGTACTATTCTACTAACAGCTGCCTGCTTTCAGTATAAAACGTACACAGTGTTCACTTTCAGTAACAAAGACAGCAGAGGCCTAAGAATAATACATATATAAGGAACTATATAGGAATCTAGCTCTTTCTTTCTTTCTTAGGTGTAGACACTATAAAGCCAAATTGGAGAAGAAAAAGAAATGCCATTAGTTTTAGAAACAAAAGGGAGTTTCTACCTAAGTTCTAGGAACCAGTATTTTCAAGGTTAAGTTAAAAATTTTTCTTACAAATGCAGGAAACAAAGGGGAAAAAACAGATATAGTATAAAGAGATATAATGTTACATATTACCACACATAAAAACACTTTACATTTTTGTTTTAGAAGTCAAATTCTCTGTTTAGACATGGGCTACAATGATTTGTTCTTGATGAAGTCCTGAACTTGGTAAAATTTCCAGCCTGAATAAAGTAGCTTTTTGGAACTCTGATTTCTACACCAGAGCTAGTGGCTACAATGGAATTGTTTATGTTCAAATTTCAATTTACACAAGACCTCAATAAGATATCATTCACATGGGATGAAGAAGTGTTTGGAGTTTAATAAATAGGTGAAACCCTTTTTAGAATTTGTGAAGAGAGGGCACAGATTTCAGAAAAATCATTTAAATCACAGTATCTCTCAATCAGGAACAACACAACAATAAGAAAGAGTTCTCTAAGCTCTAAAGCCAGAGCTTGAACACTCAGGGTTTCTTAAAACAGAAGATTCTGGAATTCCATGAAATCTCTGAGGGATTACTTCAGGAGAAAAAACAAAAACAAAACAAAAAAACCTGTGAGGGAAGTCAGCTACAAGCTAGTTCCTTGTCTAGCAGTTTCATGAAAAGCAGCTATGAAACACCATAAGGACACTCGGCTTTAAGTGGACAGAAAACTGAGGCCAAAAGGCCCAAACATTCAACCTAATGGTAAAGAGCTGGCGCTGTTCATAAGGAGTCTGACTCCAAGAGAAAGATTTCGGTTGAGTTGAAGGAGGCATTCTAATAAAGCCTGGGGATAAAATCGGACTTACGTGACACAGTGATTAATGGTTCTTACGGATTATTAAGAGACTCCAGTTTATGTAGGTATTGGTTTTCCCTACAAATTGCTCTTGGGGGACTGACAGACACTTTGGTATTTGTGATCAGTAGTTTTAATGAAGACTCCTATTCTTGTCAGAGGAGACTGAGTTGGAAAAGTGATAACACCTATGAGAAGACTGATGACTCTGGCCAAAACACAAAAGCCAAGCCATCTATCCCTGTGATGGCAGTCAAACCATCTGCCTTGACACTTAAGTGAGAATACACTTCTCTGTAAAGACGATAAATTCCAAAGACATCCAGATGGCCAACAGACACATGAAAAGATGCTCACCATCACTCATCATCAGGGAAATGCAAATCAAAACCACAGTGTGCTATCACCTCCCACCTGTCAGAATCAGAAAGACAAGAGATAACAAGTGTTGGTGAGGATGTAGAGAAAAGGGAACCCTTGTGCACTGTTGGTGGGAATGTAAACTGGAGGAGCCACCATGGAAAATAGTACGGAGGTTCCTCAAAAAATTAAAAACAGAACTATCATGTGGTCTAGCAATTCTATTTCTGGGCATCTATCCAAAGGAAACCAAATCACTCTCTCAAAGAGATATATGAACTTCCACGTTCACTGCAGCATTATTCACAATAGCCAAGACATGGAAACTACTTAAGTGTCTACTATCACACAAATGGCCAAAGATGCGGTATACACACACAATGGAATATTATTCAGCCATGAAAAAGAAAGACATCTGCCATTTGCAACAACTTGGATAAACCCTGAGGCAGGCATTATGCGAAGTAAAGTAAGTTAGAAAAAGACAAATATTGTATGATACCACTTATATGTGAAATTTTAAAAAGCCAAACTTAGGGGCGCCTGGATGGTGCAGTTGGTTAAGCTTCTAGACTCTTGGTTTTGGCTCAGGTTGTGATCTCAGCGTTGTGAGGTCAAGCCCTGCTTCAGGCTCTGTGCTCAGCGCACAGAATCTGCTCAGGACTCTCTTCCTCTCCATCTGCCCCTCTCCCCTCTAAAATAAATAAATAAATCTTTTTTTTTTTTTTTTTAAAGCTAAACTTAGAGAAACAGAGAGTTTGATTATCAGGGGCTGGGGTTGGGGAAAATGGGGAGCTTCCGTAAAGGGTAAAAATTTCTAGTTAAAAGTATAACAAGGTCTGGGGATCTAATGTAGAGCATGGTGATTATAACTAATAACACTGTAACAGACTTTTTTAAAGATTTATTTATCCATCTTAGAGTAGGTGCGCACGAACACATAGACAGGAGCAGAGAGAGAGGAAGAGAGAGAGTCTTAAGCAGACTCTGTGCTGAGCACGGAGCCTGATGAGGGGCTCAATCCCACGACCCCGAGAACACGACCTGAGCTGAAACCAAGAGTGGACACTTAAAGGACTGTGCCACCCACGCGCCCTAACACTGTAACATATGTTTGAATGTTGCTGAAAGTAAATCTTAAATGTTCTGACCACAAAGAAATGGTAATTATGTAACAGGATAGAGGTGTTAGCTAATGCTATGCTGTAAATCAGTTTGGAATATACAACTATATTATATCAGCAGGTCGTATACTTTAAATTTACACAAGGTTATATGTCAATTATATATCAATAAAGCTGTAAAAATGTTTTAAAATAAAGACAATGAGTGGCATCTGGATGGCTCAGTGGGCTGAGCATCCAGCACTTGGTTTCGGCTCAGGTCATGATCTCAGGGTCGTGGGATCAAGCCCCAAGTCAGGTTCCATGCTCAGTGGGGAGTCTGCTTGAGATTCTCTCCCTCCCCCACTGCCCCTCCCCCTACTCACGGGTGCTCTCCCTCTCTCTCTCTCAAATAAATAAATAGATAAATAAGCTTTAAAATAAAGAAAATGAATTGACAGGTATTAGAAGTACTGAAGAATAAAGCAGAAAGACATACCAAACAATTTAGTGTAACAATTCAAAATACTTCTCTGTTAAAAGTTGGATACACACACACACACACACACACACACACACACGGCCATTCTAGCCGACTATGACTATTTGCCTAGCAAACTGGATTAGCTATAAAATGAACACTAAATGGAACTGTAAATCATAAAAACTTACTAAAGTGGCACAAAGAGTTTCAAGGTTATAAATATGTTGTTGAAGAACACTGGAAAGTAGTGGTAGTAAGAAAAGAGAAGTAAAAAAAATAATTTGAACTTTTTGTCTTAGACACAGAGGTTCTTTACCATCTGACCAAAAAAGCATTACTAGATGTGACCAAGGGAGGGGCGGTGCGTGCGAAAGATCTGATACACTGGTTCACAACGAGAATTCCAGACTTCTCTAGTTGCCTGGAGCATAGTAATATGATTTTCCAGCACATTAGGGAAGCAAAAGTAGAACCAGAAAGTCTATGTACTGGCTGGATTTTGTTAATGTCACTTAAAATGGAGGAAAAAATCCTAGCAAGATACCAAATAGAGTGCAGCAGATGGTAAACAAATATTATGAAGCAATCTTCACAAAATCTGCAGTGTGTCACAAATATACAAAATGGCAGAGTTTGGGGAAAGAGAATCATAACAGGCCATATGTTGTTAGCAATTTTATTTGAAGCAACATGCAATCCGAAAGAGAAACCAAGAGGAGGAACGTAAAGGCCCAATAGAGGAGAGGCAGCCTCAGGTAAGGGGCGGTCAGAATGGCAAGCACAGTGCCTATCAAGGTAAACAGCAGTCAACCAGCAGACGCCAGGGAGCTCTCCGCCAAATAGCACCCACTGCAGTGACAGGGCTCAAGTGGGCTTTCAGGAGAAACAAGCTGGCTTCTACAAAGAGCAACAGAAAGTTAAGGCAGTATATTGTATGTCATTTGTCACATTCCTTCAGTGCCAGGTGAGCCAATTAGAACTACAGCAAAGGCATTTTCCCAAGACAAGAAGAAAGAAATGCAAACACAACTGTAGAGGTTAGAAAGACATTCAACAAGAAATCATCAGAAAGGTTGTCAAGTTTATAGAGCCCTTCTTAGCTATGACATCTAAGATCCGGACAGGGTTAGCAGTCCCAGTTTCTATGGCCAAATCTTCTCAGCCATGAATTTTAATTTTACTCCATGCCCCTGCCTCCTGATTCCTTCTTCACTTCTTTGCTCCCTTCTTCTCTCCAACAAATACGTAAATGCCCACTATAAAAGCCTTGCCCCCTTGGAGCTTACACTCTAGTTGAGACAGACTGAAGGGGATGAGACGGTGGGCTGCAGAGGTATCTGGGGAAAGGTGTTCTAGGCAGAAGGAACAGCTAATGCAAAGGCCCTGAAGTAGAAAACCCGGCATGTTCGAGAGACTGAAAGAAAGGCAGTGTGGCTAGCACAGCGTGAGAGGCGGGAGAGAAAGAGGGGAGTTCAGAGAAGCAGCAGTGCTGCAGAGTTGGGGACAGGTGAGAAAATGCAGGACCTTGTAGGGCATTTTAAAGACTTGGCTTTTACTCCTGAATAAGATGGAAACCACTGGAAGGTGCTGAGTGTTGTGATCTCACTTCTCAAGGATCACTTTGGCTGCTACGTGCAGAACAGGCTGTGTGGAGGCAAAAGCAGAAACAGGGAGACCAGTTAGGAGACCACCGTCCTATCTCAGGTGAGAGGTGATGGTGGCCTTAAACCAGGCTGAGATTCTGAGCAGTCATCATATGCTGGATGTATTTTAAAGCCAGAGCTAACGGGATTTTCTGATGGATGAGATACAGAAGGCTTGTCCTTGTTACTTCATTCCTTCAACTATCCATGTATTCCAGAAACATACTCAGTGTCCACTACGTGCCAGGTACTATGATAGGGTCTTTAGAGACCCAAGAATGAGTGGTATTATCTAGTGCCCTCAAGGAACAACTAGCCTGGTAGTTGAACAAAAAGACTTAAACTTCTTAATTCGCATGCAAAATAGCAAGACTACTAATAAGCAACTATTCTCATAAGACTAAAAAGGATCTGACTTTGTACATGCATGATACTGCAAACCAAAATTTTAATAAATTAAAACTCTCTTTAAATAGTCTCAAATTCTAGGATGCATAACTAACTCTTATCTGTTAAATAATTTTTAGACGGGGTACCATTGTGAGTTATAATTTTTCATTAACCTACCTAGTTTACTTAAAAGCAACCATTTATCTTTTACACATACAACAGTTTAAGAAAATGAAATTTCGGGGCGCCTGGGTGGCACAGCGGTTAAGCGTCTGCCTTCGGCTCAGGGCGTGATCCCGGCGTTACGAGATCGAGCCCCATATCAGGCTCTTCCGCTATGAGCCTGCTTCTTTCTCTCCCACTCCCCCTGCTTGTGTTCCCTCTCTCGCTGTCTGTCTCTATCTCTGTCGAATAAATAAATAAAATCTTTAAAAAAAAAAAAAAGAAAATGAAATTTCATTTTTCCCAATAATTTATGATTTCCAAATATTTTATAATTTAGACTTCTCTCCAAAACAATAAGGGGTTGTCACCCAACTATTCTTAATGACACTGTCTTTGCTGTTTGGACGTGAAGGGTATCTCCTACAGCTATTTCTCCAGTAATCAGCTACAGTGATTTTCTATGCTGTAAGAATTTATAAACCTATGGGCGCCTGGCTGGCTCAGTCAGTTAAGTGTCTGTCTTCAGCTCAGGTCATGATCTCAGGGTCCTGGAATTGAGCCCCACATCAGGCTCCCTGCTCAGCGGGGAGCCTGCTTTTCCCTCTCCCTCTGCCGCTCCCCCTGACAGTGCTCTCTCGCTCTCTGTCAAATAAATAAATAAAATCTTAAAAAAAAAAAAAAAGAATTTACAACTTACATAATTGCAATTTTGCTTTAAATGGTCATATTATGCCAAATTTAAAATGATGAACTAGGGGCGCCTGGGTGGCACAGCAGTTAAGCGTCTGCCTTCAGCTCAGGGCGTGATCCCGGCGTTATGGGATCGAGCCCCACATCAGGCTCCTCCGCTATGAGCCTGCTTCTTCCTCTCCCACTCCCCCTGCTTGTGTTCCCTCTCTCACTGGCTGTCTCTATCTCTGTCAAATAAATAAATAAAATCTTTAAAAAAAAATAAAAATAAATAAAATGATGAACTAGGAGCACAGCCTGGCTGGCTCTGTTGGTGAAAAGTGCAACTCTCGATCTTGGGGTTATGAGCTCAAGCCTTGCATTGGGTGTAAAGATTACTTAAAATCTTTTAAAAAAATGATGAGCTAGTTTTAAAATTTCCACCCAAAATAATCTTCCAGAAATTCATAAAAAAACTGAAATGAGGGGCGCCTGAGTGGCACAGCGGTTAGGTGTCTGCCTTCGGCTCAGGGCGTGGTCCCGGCGTTATGGGATCGAGCCCCACATCAGGCTCCTCCGCTATGAGCCTGCTTCTTCCTCTCCCACTCCCCCTGCTTGTGTTCCCTCTCTCGCTGGCTGTCTCTATCTCTGTCGAATAAATAAATAAAATCTTAAAAAAAAAAAAACTGAAATGAGAAGTGTAAAATGATCGTGGTTAAGAAAGATAGAAGTAAAACAAAGATTTATTCTATAACTGTATCTTATGAACCAAAACAGAGAGGCACAGCTTCACAAGTGTGAAGATACTTATGAAGGCTACAGACCACAATACATGAAGTCAGAGTGCCATGGGAAGTGGGCCCACGTGGTATTTATAGGTTTAAGTCAGCACTTGTCTACATAGACTTACAATGCATCTCTCAAGTCACCAGTAAGAATATACCGCCCAGTGCCACCAGCCCAACAGTCACTTTGCAGCAGTCACCTGTCTAGACACAATCCATGAAGAGGAGCACATGTAACAGACAGGCACAGGAAACTCATTAGTGGGCACAGCTGATTGGTATCGCCTCGTGTGTTGGTGTACTCATTAATCTGTTAATGAAACTGTGGTGATCAGCAGGGGTCTCTGGGCCTATATGACTGTCAAGCTCCTACAGCATATGTAGGGCCCACACATGCAAACATACAAGCCTTTTTATGGTAATGGAATTTAGCTCCGTCTCAGGAGTGTTCTCACAGCTGGGAAAAGACAAATGATTCAATAACTGGTACAGAGTCAGCTATCTATGTGCTTGAAAGATAAAGTTGGATTCCCCACCAGACTCTTCCTTTCACCAAAAGAGACCAGAGATGGTACAAAAATTTAAAATCTTCTGACGTTTGTTAAAAAAAAATGCAGGCTCTTTCAGAAAAAAAACAACAACAGCACACTAATACACATATGAACGTGTATATTTATATACAAACCTACAGTATGTGTGCTTAACCTAACTATTAGAGTAGAGCAGAAAAGAATACGGATGGATGTGTTTTCAATACCTGGAATGTAGAAGACCTTCCTGAGAATGACATAAATCCAGAAGTCACAAAGGGCAATATGATAAATCTGACCACATAAAAACTTCAACCTTCTCCATGGAAAAAAAAAGAAGACGGAAAAAGACCAAAGCGAGCTGAAAGGAAAGCAGTAAACTAGATAAAAATAGCTCTAACATACAAGACAAAGCCCCAGTTTTTTTAATATCGGTAAGCCCTTAAATCAACTCAAAACCTATGACCTAAAAGGAAAACGGGCAAAGGTGACAACATGGTTCACAGAAATTAAATACAAATGACCAAAATACACATGAAAAGATACTCAAGCTCATTTATAAACGATGCAAAATAAAACAATAACATAGCAATCTCTTCCACCTTTCAAGCTGACATTGACTAGGAAGTTTGGTACTAAAAAAAATACCCAAGTTGGTGAGGGTAGAGAGAAATGGGCATTCTCAAACGTTGTTGGTGGGAGTGTAAATTGGTTCTACCCTTTAGAGAGCAACATGGTAATAGCTATTAAAATGTAAAATAGGGGTACTCTTTGTCTCAGTAGTTCCAACTCCTGGGAATTCATCCTACAAATATATTTCCACAATGTGGAAAGATATAAGGCGATGCCGTTGACTGCCGCGTTTTTTCTAATACTAAAAAACTGCTAACAACTTAAGATTGGTCTATCAATAGGTTAAATAAATTAAGCCATGGCCATAAAAGTAGCTATAATGTAGTCATCCGAAGGACTGAAGTTGATTTGTGTATGCTGATGTCGGAAAGAGGTCCAATATTTACTGGAAGTGGGGGCAGGGGAAATTAGTTGCAGTATAGTGTGTACTACATACAGAAATTTCCATGACGACACAGAAGAAATTGTTAACAGTGAAATCTCTGCAAGGATACAGAAGAAAACTGTTAAATAGTGAACTGGGGAAATGAGGACTTTTAGTTTTCCTTTCATTTTTATGCTGTTTAAATTCTTTTTTAAAACCATCTATACCTTTTTACTTAGAAAAGAAATCAAGTACTAGATACTGGGAAGTATTGTTATTTGCACTCTAATTCTAAGGGGAAAAAGACCTAAAAGGGGTAAGATGAAAAAGATTTAGGGCCATCAGTCCAAGAGGTGAATTCAGCACAAATGGGCCTGCTTCCCCTCATCCAGCCTAACTCCCCTCAGAAACACTGTTCCCAGGAACAGAAACGGGAAAGAACAGAATCACTGTAGGCCCTCTGCTCCCTCAGGTCGGAGGGCCTAGTCAAGTGTGGGAATTTGAATTTGGAGCCTGACTGGTCCACCACCACCAGTTTCTATCCTGTGTCTGGCCAACAGCACAAATAATCCAAAAAAGCAAATGATTTACTTGGCTTTAGGTCACATTAATTTTAAAATTCTCGTCTGAATTTGGACACACAACAGTCCATTTCATTCAGCAAGGGTGTTCCCAGAAGGCACGAAGCTAAGTAGTAAGCGGAGAGTAAGAGGGAAATAAAACATGGTACCTGTCATCAAGTCATTCAAAATCTAGTGAGGAAGGGAAACACACACACAGCTCATAAGAAGGTGGGCCCAAGGAAGGTGGGCCCAACGGGTCACCTGCAGTCACCTGCTCTAGCAAAGGTGCGGAGAGCGATTAACCCCATCTGGGGGGGTGGCTGGTCAGAGGCCTCAGCCAATAGACGGCAATTCTCACAACTGAAGAATCTGTACCATGACCTTTCCCCTCCTTTCCACTTATCAACTCATTTCCTTGGGATGTACTAGGGATGTACTGTATGGTGACTAACATAATATAATAAAAAATATTATTAAATAAAAAAAAAAGAATTTGACAACACCCCTTCTCTTGTTGCTTAATTCATATCACTAAATACAATACCATCTCTTTTGCAAAAGAAACCAACTAGTGGTATGCATACTTTTCAATATTGCATATATTATCATAAATACATCTTTGATCAAAGTTTATTTATCTAGGAGTTGTTCCATCATAGCTATACAGCACCGACATAGCTCCAAAATGTCAGCAAATTAGCTTATAAACTACATCTTTCCAAATATTTCCTCTACACAGATTCCATTTATTAGTGCAGATCTTTGGTTCCGAACACAGGGTCATCCTAGAGCAATCATGAAAAAAGCCAGGCTAGGACTTTAATCTAAGCTCAAGAAACAAAGAACTGTTACTATTTTGTCTATGTTTTGGGGTTTTATTTTTGGTTTTGTTTTTGCCTAGAACTGGTCAAGACACAGATGCGTTTAGAGCTGCTATCCTCATCTCAGTAAAGAAGGAGCAACATCTCTAAGAACTTAAACCAAGAAATTAAAACATTTTTTTCTCTTACTGTTAGACATACTTTTCAGTATTAAATATATTACCGTAAGTATTTTTTTGATTAAAGTTTTATTTATTCAAGAGTTGTTTCATCAAACCATAAACCAAAACCCATAAGCCATGTAAACTCATAAGCCGTGTAAACCATACTTAACATGCTTCGTAGGCTTTTAACATACTTGGTTATAAAGAGTGCATGTTTCACAGTCAAAAACAACTGTGTTTAAGCTTGGTTCCACCACGCTGATGACTTTGGTAATCATTTCCTGTCTCTGAGCCTCAGTTTCCCAAAGGCATAATTTTCCTGCCTCACAGAGTTTTCGTAAAGATTAGCAACAATCTAGGTAAATCTCCTAGTCCATTGCCAGGCACAGAGCAAGCCATCAATAAACGACAGCTAGAATAACCGGTGTTATTACTACAAACCCTAACTCTGGAAGTCAGTGGGGCACAGGGACCTCAAGCCACTTTGTGCGACCCAGAAGGCAAGAAGTAGGAAGTACTAAAAGTAAGCTGCTTTTCTGCTACACTTATGAACAATCGGAATAAGGGACTTCAAGAACAATTAAAACTCGCAGAACAAGTGTCAAGAATGGCTGAGAACAGATATGTGCTCTGGAGTCTACGTGGGAAAGTCCACTTCACCACTCACCAGGCTTTGAGCAAGCTGCTCAGAGGAGATGTCCTTCCCTCAGCTAAAATGGAGCTAATAACCGTAAGAGACTCTAAGTCATAGGAAACAAACTGAGGGTTGCTGGAAAGGAGGGAGGCAGGGGGATGGGGTCACTGGGTGACGGGCATTAAGGAGGGCACGTGATGGAATGAGCACTGGGTGTTCTACACAGCTGACCAATCACTGACCTCTACCTCTGAAACTAAAAATACACTCTATGTTAATTAGTTGACTTTAAATAAAATAAAATTTAAAAAATAAAACAAAAACAGTCCTTCATAGTACTTCACAGGGATCTCGTGAAGGTCAAATTAAACGAGATAAGCATGGAATGTCTTAGCACAGCATCTGGCAACAGTGACAGATGTTTACTATCAGCCTGTCCAGGAAATCCTTGGCACCACCAGAGACTTACCAAAAAGGGTCTGAAGAGCATGCAACACTAGTATGTACTTCAGATACACGCACCATTTTCCAAAAGTATATAGAGTCCAGTGTGGTTAATAAAATACTAATTATTTTAAGAGGCCTATGCAAGTGACTTTTAAATAAATGGAAGGATTGTCGAAAATATTCAAATAATAGAGAAATGTTGAAAGGAAAGTGTGCTCATTTAGCCAACCATTTCCCATTCTGACCCCCAAGTCCAGGGGGAACCGCTGGAAGGCACTGTGGTGGGCACTCTTCAGATCCTTGTCTCTCACTA
Organism: Ursus maritimus; assembly: GCF_017311325.1. Classification (NCBI taxonomy): domain Eukaryota; kingdom Metazoa; phylum Chordata; class Mammalia; order Carnivora; family Ursidae; genus Ursus; species Ursus maritimus. The sequence goes on from NW_024425230.1 coordinate 35,723,427, forward strand.
CAGACACGAAGCAGGCAGGAACAGGGATTAGCAATTTTACAAAATGGGGTCAGGCCATACATACTATTTGTTTATTCCACAATGTATCATGGAAATCTTTTCATGTCAGTGCATAAAATCCTAACTCATTCTTTTTAGCTGCTGTTCAATTGGTTGCTGTTTCAGATACTGGATAATTTATTAATCCACTATTCGAGGCATTTAGCTTTCCTCTAATTTTTTCCTATTAAAAATAATTCCACAATGAATATTATGTTTGAAGGGCATTTAACACACGGGCAGGTATTTCTGTCGAACAGCATCCTAGATGTGAAGCTGCCGAATCAAAGGTTTCGCACAATTTACATTTTGGTAATAAGTACCGCCAACTTGTCCTCCAAAGAGAACATAAATAAAAGAGAGGACACTGTACTGACTGTCATTAACCATCTGCTTAAAAACCAAGAACAACAAGTATACTATAATGTAGAGAAACCGTACATCTACTCACGGAAAAGTGGCCCTCACATTCAAAGAAGAGATGGGAACCACAGCTAAAAATCCTACTCTATCCTTCTCAACATCAGAGCCCCTGTTCTTATGGACTAAACTCTCATCTTAACATTCCTAGACCCTAATATCCCCTGCAATGACCTGGCTCGTGTCAAAACTAGTTTTCTAGTCTATCCTGCCCCTCCCAATCCCAAGCCAACTGTTGGGGGCACGGGGGCAGTTAGAGGAAGGACTCAAGACCTGAAGGGCTACTGTCATCATGTACCAGCCACACCAAGCCCCACTAAAACAGAATTATTCCAAGCAATGCTCACTTAAAAGCTCTACTCTGTTGCGGTTTTAAAGCAGCAATGGAGTATAATCTCTTAATCAATAATCACTGGCCTACAGGTAGTTTACACGTTTCATTTTGTCCCACAATATTATTACGGTGAAGAGCAAGAGCAGATAAAGGTCATGCTGGTAATTAAAGCTATATTATAGAAATATGCACACCCAAGATATGATTAAATAAGAAAATATTACTCAGTTCAGTATCATCATTAAACTTGCATTAATTTATAAATATTTAAAAGTACCATATGATGATCATAAATAATCTGTTTTTGTCAGTTTCTAAAGTAATGCAACCCATAAACCCTTTGAAAAATTACTGCAGAAAGAAATCGTCAAGAAAGTATACAAGCCAGACTTACATTCAAACGCTGTGGTTGTTGCTTCAGGCAGAACCTGGCCTATCACATCCTAAACAAAGAAAGAATAAAGAAACACAATTAGCCATCTTCTTTATTGCTAACATGTGGCAAATCCTAGAGGAAATATGAGAACCTGAAAAAGATTTTTGAAATGTTGGCATAAACTATAAAAACATTAGCTCATAATCACACTTAGCCCAGCAATGTAAGCCCAGAGTTTAAATCTCTATTTGGGGGCGGGGTGGGGAGGTTGTTCTTTACCAAATCTACTCTGTATTAATATCATAATCTTTCACTCTTGATTCAACAGCGTATACACTCTGTTAAAAACACACACACACACAGTTTGTTCTATAGAAGGCTGTGGAATACAGTACCAATAGAAAGGTGTTTAGGAGTCAGACTAGCCTGGGTTTGGATCTCAGCTCTGTACCTACTAGCTGTGTGACTGCAAACAAATTACTTAACCTCTCTGAGCCTCTATTTGATTATCCTCCAATATGGGTCTAGTAATACTCACAGAGGTAATGCAAGAATTAACTTAAATAATAACCATAAGTTAGCCTAGCACACTGTAGGCAACAAATGTAGTTTCTGATATGTAACTAACAACATCTCACCTTGTATTCATAGTGCAAAGAGTTAAAAAAAAAAAAACCACAAGTTTCCATGATATATTATTCCAATGATGGTAATAACCTAAAATGCCACATTTGATACAAACAATTGTTATCAACCTTTACTCTTAAGCAAGTGGAAAACATACATTTAATGACACCGGAACACAGTTAATCCAGCCTACAAAAAAATTTTGTTTAAGGTATATGATGTGATATCAATGTTTAAATGAACCCATTAAGTTGCCATCTTGAAAATCAGTCTACAGAGACAGCTTAGTTCAAGAGGCATGGAACATTTTCAAGAAATAGCCAGTTCTGGGAAAAGCGACCCTCCATTACGTTCAGCCTAACCCAAATGGTCTGCAAACCTCGCTGCTGTCGGGGAGCTCTGCCACAGCGTCCCTCCTGGGCTCTGCCAGGAAGTGGCACCAGGCAGCCGGCTGACAAAGCGGCTTGCAGTCGTTCTCAGCAGGGAGCCCACAGCCCTTCCAAGCAGGGCACTTAGCAGAGTGGCGGCTGCAACTTCCTTCTAAACGCAGTTTCTTAGAAGCTTTTGCTGCAGTGGAAATTTGCATAATAGCCTTGCCTCTACAGTGCCTTTTTTCCCCCTGAAAAATAAATCTGTGCATATAAAATTGATCAAAGGGAACTATCTGAGGCAGCCCTCGCTCATTAGAGCCAAAGGAGGTGATTTTTTCCTTCTGACTCTAGTCTTAGCAAATGAAACATCAACTCTGAGGAAGTATTTATAAAAAATTTTAGTGTTGAGAAAGTCTACACACTTGTAGGGAGAAAGTGTTTATTGACAGGTAAATGGAAACCGTACAGCGAGTATGGAATAAACTATACAGGCAGCTAGTGTAGAGCCCGACTACGTGGACCTTGGCTCTGCCATTCAGTAGCTGGGTGACTGAGACTCTCCGTGCCTCAGTTTCCTTCTGTGTAAAATGAGATCATAACTGTATCTGCCTCATAGGACTAAATGAGTTCATACTTGTAAAGTGCTTAGAAGAGTGTCTAGCACATGGTAAGTGCCACATGAGTGTCTGTTAAATAAAACAAGTCACTGATGACTGCAGCGTTACAAAGGTTACCTCACAACGAAACCCGAAATTTCAGCACCCAAGGATCGGGGGATGGTCATTCATTCACTTACATCAGCCTTCTAGTGCATTTACGGAGGACCTTTTCTAGCTAGTAGTGTAATTAAAAACAAGCTGGGGGACTCCACCCCTAACCCTCCAAGTTGAGGTTACTTCTGGTTACTTCAAGGGAACTCGGATCACCTCAATCTTCAGACGTGAACTCTACAGTAATAGCAAACTAATTTAGGATCCTTCCTACTTATGAATAACAGAACCCATCGAGCAGCGAATTTCTAATAACTAGCTGAAAACCTCGCCTGGCAGCAATGGCGTCCTTTCCCCATCAACATAAACAAGGACTCACGTAGCTTTTACACCTAATGTGGGGAAAAGGAGGAAAAAAAAAAAAAGCAAATTTGCTTGAGAGAATCATGTGAACACAATCATCTTGTTTTGTTAAAGCAAATAAAGTGGGGCTTATCATAATACCAACGGGCTAAAAAGCTTCAAAATTAGTTAATACCTACTGGTCATTTCTAAGCAGGGCACATTTAATAATTTTATGTATATTTTCCAGTTATATTTTAAGTGACTTATTTCAAAAAAAAAAAACACAAAAACTCCCTGTCTTATTCTCAACATAACATTTACCTAAAGATTTCAAAAGAGGGGCGCCTGGGTGGCACAGCGGTTAAGCGTCTGCCTTCGGCTCAGGGCGTGATCCTGGCGTTATGGGATCGAGCCCCACATCAGGCTCCTCCGCTATGAGCCTGCTTCTTCCTCTCCCACTCCCCCTGCTTGTGTTCCCTCTCTCGCTGGCTGTCTCTATCTCTGTCGAATGAATAAATAAATAAAATCTTTAAAAAAAAAAAAAAAGATTTCAAAAGAAAACTTAAGTTTAAATATCTTAATGGTGATCATTTCTTGATCCTTTTCTTCTCTGTGCTTTTAATAAATCCATCAACTCTATGATGGGCCAAAAGTATAATTAAGCATCTACAACATGCCAGGAGCATAAAGATCACAAAGCTGTAGCCAACAGAAAAGTAAGATTTAGGAAGATGCTAGTTGGGTCACAGAGATAAAGGCAAACCTAAAAGAGTAACAAAATGGAGCACTTACAGTATGATAAGAGCCAAACAAAAGACATAAAGAGCAGATGAGTATTTGCTAACTCAGGCGGCAGGAAAAAATCAAAGGCTCGGTTTAGCTAAAAATTTCACAGATGAGGGGAAATCTGAACTGGGACTTGGGAGACATGATTCAAACAGCAAGAGGAATAGGAGGAACATTCTCTCCTCTCACTGGGTAGTTGAGATCTCCTGCACCATCTTCCCCAAACTGGGGGCTGTGTCTACAAGGAACAGAACACAGAGAGCTGGAACACAGATCATCAAATGTCTCTGCCCTTGCAGACCAGCTAGACCTACTTCGCACTGCAGCCAGTCCCTAATTATTCAGGACAAAGCCCCAGAGAGGCCGAGTGACTTCTCAAGGGTCTCCCGGCTTGCTAGTTGATGGAGCTATGACAAGAGCCTTCAACTGCAACCCCTCGTCCAAGACACGCTCAGCGACAGATGACTCAGTGACCACAAACTGCTCTGGCTTCTGTGTCTGGTGTGGCCCAAAATGAGCTGTGTGGCTTTAGCATTTTCCCCCTCTGGGGTTCATGCTCCCTCACTTGAAAACTGGAGTGAAGAGTTGTATTAGATGAAGGAGATGCTTCCAGATTTCACTGAGCTTTAAATTTAAGGTTCTAAGCCAAAGACGCTGACGTATCTGATGGTTCTCTTGCCAATTTCTTGATGAAGAAATGAGGTGACCCTGGAGATCACAGGTGTCCACCGGGATCTGGGCATGCAGTTCATAGAGGCTACGATCAGAAGCATGAGAGATAGCACAGCACCCATTGCTAAGAGCCCTTCATCAGGCCTTCCTGACAAAGCATGCTCCGCCTGGGCTTACTTGCGCATATGCACGTGTGAGGACACATGGCACTCCGAGCTCTAGATGGTGGGACCATTCGTGTGAAGTTTACTTTAAGTCCAGTCAGCCTAGAGCCAAGGAACCATTGAGAGATGCTTGAGAAGCAGAAGACCCAGGCCCTGTCCCTTATGTTGTAACAACAATACCCATAGAGCACTTATTACATTCCAGATTTTTCTAAGTCCTTTATGTATATCAACTCCAGTAGTCCTCATACTCTATCAGGTGGGCACTATTTTTATCCCCCACCCCTCACTTTTTTTTTTTTTTTTTTTTTTTTTTTTACAGATGAAGAACTAAGACATAGAAGACACCTCCCCAAAGTGAGTCTGGTAAGGCTTGCAATTTAAATCCAGGCAGTCTGGCCCAGAGTTTGTGTTTTTAAACACTGCACCATTCTATTTTAAATAATACCTTCTGTTCTTTCAAATGAGCAAAGTGAAAGAAAGCTCACATCTTTCTCATCACAGGCACAATCTCACTTAATCTTTGCAAATCTTGAAGACAGGTATCGTCCCTATTTTACAAGTAAGGAAACTGAGGATAAAAGAGACTTGTCTAGTTAGCAGGATGGCTTGCAATTAAACCCATGTTTTTGGATTCAAAACCAAGTAGACTGGTCCACAAAACCATAAATGCACACATCTTCTTTGAAGCTCCGTTTGAAATATTTGAACAAATATGTCAGGGCGCTATGAAGCTCCAGAAACACAGGGGAGACAGAGATGTTCATCTCCTTCAGAAGGTGATCATTTTAGTGGAAGAGATCGACAAAACTGTGATAAACCAGTGAGCTTGGCTGGAATGAAGCTGTGGGAACACAGAGGAGGGTCATATAACCAAGACTAAGGTAGAAGAAAAGTGAAGCTGGGCTCTGAATGACAGGTAGGAGCTGGCCAGCTGAAGAAAGGGGCCGAGTGGAGACAGCCTGGAAGAACTCAAGGTTAGTTCTACGTACCTGGAGCACATGATGTTCCCAGGGGTGTGGTAAGAGAAGGAGCTGGTGCCAGGCAGGCACAAGCCAACCCACGTGGGCCTAGAGGACCATGCTAAAAAGTTCGGGCCTTGTCATGAGAGGAAATCTATATGCATGTGAGTGTGTGAACCCCAGATGCAAAGAGAAGGGAGACGTTTGGTGTAAGATTGGAAGCTACTAGCTCACTTCAGCTTTAGGACTCCTGGCCCAGACACCTGAAAATCTCCAATGTCCTGGGTAGTCAGTAACAGCCAGAATTCAAAATGTACGTACAGGAATCAAATTTTGACTGCATCACCTATGACTACAAAAAAAAAATCATATCAGAGATCTCCCTCCTCCCAAGAAACTCTGCTCCACCCCATCTTATCTTGCAGGTAAGTTGCACCAAAGATTGGTATCTGCAACACGCTTCTGGGTATATCAGTTCTGCTTTTCCTACCTCAATGATTCAATATATAATATGGGCACAATGCACTCTATTTCAAACGTGTGCGAAAAGATGAGAAATGGCAATGCAGCATGTAGGGAAAAATTACTAAGTAAGGAAATCTGAGTTCTGGTACCTACTCTCCCACTCAACGAGCAACACAGCTTTGGAAAAGCCATTCTGCCTCACTACTCCTCAGTAACTATGTCAAAAAAGGTAAGAGGACCAACAGGCCACCACCAAGGTTACACTCTGCTCTCACATCCCATGATTTTATTTGAAATATGTTCCGAGTATCCTGAGAGTAATGACACAGCATTGTTTCTAAGACGCACCCTTTCCCCCAACCTTAGCATCTCTGAAATGGGCTACTTTTGTATAATGTGCAGCAGGTCACAGTTTAAAGGGCGGTGTTTTTTCTTTCTAAGTGGTACTAAAAATAGTATCTTAAAACCAAAGGCACCTTAGATTTGCTGAAACATGGTAAATTCAAGCTGCCTAGTTTCCCTTTCCCCAACAGTCACCAAGTTCAGGGAACTCAGTAGAAAGGCATGGCTGGAATCTGGCCAGGGACATTCCGAGAAACACTTGGGGGAAGAACTTCTAGACTCAACTTTTTGCATCCAGTTGGTTGCTTCCGTGTGTTATGTCTCAGTCCAGGCTGTGAGCTCCTTGAGGGCAGGGGTTCAATCTGATTCATCTCTATTTCCCCAGGGCCCTGCACAATTGCCAGATTTCAGTCCATGCAATTAATCAATGCCTGTCGTTGAAGCAGCAAAACTGCCCTCACAGGAGGCCAGCAATGGCCACCGCCACTAGCTCGGGCCGCCAGGCTCAGCTTCAGTGGTCAAGGTGCTGACTACCCCACAAATCCCTGCGTCCTCAACGGGATTTGAGACTGAAATTACCACTCACCAGCACATCCCTGAAGAGTAACTGCGGCCCGGAGTGCACTGTCCAGTCCACTGCGCCACTATTTGGAATCTTGATACGAATCACCAGCACCTGGTTCTCCATGGCATGGAAGGGGCCAAGGGCCAGCCACAGCATTACAGGTTACAGGGGCTCACATCCTGGGGTAGGAGGTTCCCACTGGATCCTGGTTAAGCGACGGCTCCAAGAGGTGACAAGGGGACGGAGCGGAAGAAGACAGAGGGTCAGGAGGAGTAAAGAAGAGGGGGATGGTCGGGAAGGAGCCCGCAGGCACCGAGCCAGACCCAGGGTGTATGGGGTCTAGGCTGCCTCCCCGTGAGCATGCACGGGGCAGGAGGCAGGGGCCGGTAGGAACTAACGGAGGTCAGAAGGTTCTGGAGTTGGAAAACTGGGCGAAACGGGATCGTGAAGCTCTCTGCCGTCTGGGTGGGTGTGAGGAGACGGCCCTGTTTTAGGGAGGCAGAGCGGCAGGTGTCCACTCCTCCTCAGTGGAGAGAGGAGGGTCCCCGACTGAAGGGGACTCGGTCGGGGGCTGTTTGGAAGGAGCCCCGGGGCCCCCAGACCACGCGAAAGCTGAGGAGGGCCTTCCGCGGGAGGGTCGGGGAGCAAGTTCTGTTCCCCACCCCGAGTCAGAGGGCGCGGCGCGCACGGGCTCAGCCCCGGCAGCCCCAGGCCGAACGTTCCGGCCGCGGCGGCAGCTGCGGCGGTAGGAGGAGGAGGAAGGCGCGGCGAGGCCACTGTTACTCCGGAACCAAAACGCACGGCACCGGAACCCCGGGAGCCGGCGAGAGGGACCCGCCTCCCGCGGCGCCATGTTGGAAGAGGGCAGCTCCCGGCCAGCCCCGCCCTTGCGGCCGGGCGGGCGGGCCCCGAGGAGTGCGCGCAAAGTGCGGCGGAGAACGTAAGGGCCGGCGAGGCTTGATAGTCGTCAGACGTCGGTCGCACTGTGGCCGTCCGCGGCGACCGAGTGACGGTCCTGACCTTTCCCGACCCTCGTTAAAGGCAGCCAGGTGAAACCATCTAACAAACGAAGGACGAAACTGAACTGGGACTGTGTCCGCCAAAAGCAAATTAACGACATAAAATTGCGTTCTGTTTGCAGAAGTTCCAGAAAGAAGTGCAGCTCTCCTTTATCCCTACTTTGTCAAGTCCTTTACCTTGACGGGGTTTGTGCATCAAATATGCAAAAGCAAGGCAAGAACTCAAAAAGTGCTTGTCTTTTTCTCTTCCTTCTTCCACGCCACAGATGCAGACGGTTGTCGTCTTCCTCTCACATTAGCAAAGAGTGTATGAATTCTTCTTGTTTTACCCCCACGATTGCCCCTCTATTCAAAAGCAACGGTAAAAAAAAAAATTCAGGGAAGTGTTCAACTGCCAGGGGACAGCTGCAGTGGTAGCATCGTGTTCTCTTATTAAATCCTTGCAGGAAATATCCGGTCTCGTCCATAAATTTTCAACTAGATAGCAATGTTTACGCAATCGGTGGTATCTCAGGCAGTAGCGATAACCCTAGGTTGTTTTTAAATGCCTCAGATGTTAAAGTGCACAATTGTGTTGATCTAAGGTGCCTAAATAAAAGTTTGTTTACAAATTGCAACGTGTAAGTTGGTCCCTAATCTGCTAATGAAGGTGCACAGGAGGCTTTACTTTTGGGTGCTGAATTTTGTATAAATTTGGTGAGAGAGGAGTGACAGTTTCCCCCTAACGCTCAGATAGTTTATTCACGCGAGAAAAAAAAATATGTTAAATGTTGATTAGTTTCAGTATAATACCAACAAATTTTGTGCATATTTTTCTCTACCTGGGTTTTTTTACATATATATTTAATTTGAAAGTCCGTGTGGGAGACCAATTGTCTCTTTTTAGTTATTGTAGATAAATAGCTTAGGTAGAAATTCATTTAATCAGATGCTCCAGATATTCTGAAATTGCCCTTTTCCACCTGCACCTCAGTCCCCTGAAAAGTAAACAGTGTGCCCAAGGTCCCCCTATACGTTTCACCAAAAGTTCATTTCCTATTATTTGAGAAAATAGACCACAAAACTAGAGATTTTCTATGAACCTATCATTTGTTAAACGGCTTTTTAATTCAAGGTACTATGGGGAAAACCAACTCAATTTGTACTTTCAATTCTTCTGGATAGGTATATACCCAGAAGTGGGATTGCTGGATCATATAGTAATTGTATTTTTAATATTTTGAGGAACCACCATACTGTTTTCCACAATGACTGCATGGCTTTACATTCCCACCAGCAATGCATGAGGGTTCCAATTTCTCCACATCTTCACCAACACTTGTTATCTTCTGTATTTTTTATATTAGCCATCCTATCGGATGTTAGGTGGAAATCACTACCACTCATTGTGATTTCAATGTGCATTTCCGTTGTGATTAGTGATGTTGAACATCTTCTCATATGCCTGTTGGCCATGTATATATCTTCTTTGGGGAACTATTTAATTCCTTTGCCCATTTTTTTAAAAAAAATATTTATTTGTTAGAGAGCACGAGCAGGAGGGGCAGAGGGAGAGGGAGAGAGAATCTCAAACAGAGTCCACGCTGAATGCTGAGTGCAGAACCCAATGCAGGCTCCGTCTTACAGCCCCGAGATCATGACCTCAGCCAAAACCTAGAGTTGGACACTTAACTGACTGCACCACCTAGGCTCCCCACTTTGCCCAGTTTTAAAGCGGGTTATTTATGGTTGTTGTGAAGTGATTTTTTTTTTTTACTGAGGAAAATACATTTTGCTATTGTAAATCACAGAGGTTTTCTTTCATCTCTTTTTACCTTGCTCTCAATCTTGCATTCTTTTTTTTTTTTTTTTAGATTTTATTTATTTGTTCATTCGACAGAGATAGAGACAGCCAGCGAGAGAGGGAACACAAGCAGGGGGAGTGGGAGAGGAAGAAGCAGGCTCATAGCGGAGGAGCCTGATGTGGGGCTCGATCCCACAACACCGGAATCACGCCCTGAGCCGAAGGCAGACGCTCAACCACTGTGCCACCCAGGCGCCCCCCAATCTTGCGTTCTTAACCCAGAATCTGACCCTTCCTACCACTTCACAGCTGTTACCCCTGTTTAAACTACCATTGCACTTTTCTCCTAATCTTCTGTTTCTACCCTTACCGCTACTCTATTCTTTTTTTTTTTTTAAGATTTTATTTATTTATTCGACAGAGATAGAGACAGCCAGTGAGAGAGGGAACACAAGCAGGGGGAGTGGGAGAGGTAGAAGCAGGCTCATAGCAGAGGAGCCTGATGTGGGGCTCAATCCCATAACGCCGGGATCACGCCCTGAGCCGAAGGCAGACGCTTAACCTCTGTGCCACCCAGGCGCCCCAACCGCTGCTCTATTCTTAACCCAGTTGCCAAGGTTAGATCAAGTTACTCCTTTGGTTAAAATTCCCCAGATGGCTTCCTAACTCGTGCAGGGTAAAAACTGAAGTCCTTTCCTTGACCTGTAAAATTCTACACATTCTGCTCCTGACACTTTCTGGACTCTCAAACCTCATCTCCTACTACTGTCCCTCGTTCACACCAGCCTCCTTCTCACTGTTCCTTGAACACATCAGGCATTCCACCTCAGGGCCTTTGTATTTGCCATTCCTCCTGCCTGGATTGCTCTTAGCCCTGCTATCTGGAAGGCTCACTGCTTCGCATTCTTCAGGTCTTTCGTTTTTGTGGTTGTTGTTGTTGTTATATTATGCAAACCCCCCCTTTTTTTTAGCTTTCTGAATCTGTGCTTGTGCCTTCAACACTTTCACAACGATTTTCTGCTCCTTGATAAGGAAAGCATGCTCGATTCTGTCTCGAACACACTTAGCAGACATGGAGCTACCATCGGCCCTGCTGACGTGCTTTTTTGCTTTAGACAACCTCATAAGGACTTTAGGTCTCACGCATGAACTTCTGGAAGTGAGCCTGGGCACATGCTACATGTGGATTTTGGTGCTTTCCCAACCTTGTTGGTATAAAGGTAATGATTCTATTACCAGGGATTCAGGACAGCCTAGTTTTGTTGGAGGCTGTATTGCAGGACAGCGTGCAATGGTATGTCAAATGCTGGACCGTTCTGAACACGTATGGACACCCTCCCCAGAAGAGCGCATTCTGTAGGTCTCAAATGTCACCTTCCAGCTGTGGCCGTCCTTTAGCACACGCTATGGAAACTACAAACCAGCCCCGAACCCATTCCACCTGTAGATACAAGCTTGTTTATTTTTCTCCTAGCACTTATGACTATCTAACATGTCACGGGTTTCACTCATTCGTCTGTCCACCAAACTATAATGTAATGAGGGAGGGGAACTGTGCGTGTCTGTGTGTGTGTGTTTAAGGTTTTTAATTTTATTTTATTTAATTATTCGACAGAGAGAGAGAGAGTACAAGTAGGGGGAGTGGCAGGGAGAGGGAGAAGCAGGCTCTTGCTGAGCAGAGAGCCCAATGCGGGGCTCAATCCCAGGATCTTGGGATCATGACCTGAGCTGAAGGCAGACGCTTAACGACTGAGCCATCCAGGCGCCCCTGTGTGTGTCTTTATTCACTGCCATGTCCCTAGCACTTAGAATTGTACCTGGCACACAGCAGGCACTTTAATAACATCTGTTGAGTGAATGGATGGATTTTGCAGGCGAGGTGGACTGAGTGATGGGAATGCAACTGCCATGTGCATTTCTTGCACGTCTTAAGCCTCACATGCTCCTTTGCTTTGCCACCACCACCATCAAGAGTAACAACCATTATGGACTCCCAGTGAACTACAAATTTTATGGCAGCTATTGATTCCCTCCTATGCTCGAGAATTCCACTTCTCTCCTTCAGGGCCTACTGTGGACCCGTATATATAACACTCAAATACTTGTCGATTAAGTTTGATTTAAAAGAATATGACATGGGGTGCCTAGGTGGCTCAGTCGGTTAAGCATTCCACTCCTGATCTTGGCTCAGATCATCATCTCAGAGGCATGAGATCAAGCCCCATGTTGGGCTCTGTGCTGGGGGTGGAGCCTGCTTAAGATTTTCTCTCTCTCTCTCTCCCTCTGCCCCTCCCCCCTCACAAGTGCACATGCACTCTCTCTTTCTCTCTCTCTCAAAAAAATAAAATAGGTAAAATAGATGAGAACAGAGGATGAAAACAGTAACTTTCCAGTGGAGAAACCTAGCAGACACCATCCTAACCAAGTGATGAAAGTTAACATCCCCAGTGAAAGGTCATGTTGGCATCATGTGCTCTCTAACATCAGGCGGTAAGAAGGGCAGTTGACCCCTGTGGTGTTCCCCCCAAAACTCATAGCCCCAATCTAATCATGAGAAAAACATCAGACAAACCCAAATTGAGGGACATTCTACAAAGTACCTGACAAGTACTCCTTAAAACTGTCAAGGTCAGGGTGCGTGGGTGGCTCAGTCGTCTGGACATCTGCCTGCAGCGCAGGTCTTGATCCCAGAGTCCCAGGATCGAGCCCCACGTTGGGCTCCCTGCTTGGCGGGGAGTCTGCTTCTCCTTGTGACCCTCCCCCCTCTCGTGCTCTCTCTCTCTCTCTAATAAATAAATAAAATCTTTAAAAAAAAACTGTCAAGGTCATAAAACACAAAATACAAAGAAACTGTCACAGACTTGAGAAGACTGAGAAGACATGATGACCGAATACATTGTGAAACCCTCAGTGGAATCCTGGAACAGGAAAAGAGCAGTAATGAAAAACTAGTGAAATCTGCAGTTCAGTTAGTAATAATGCACCATGTTGACTTCTTTGACTTCTTAGTTTCGACAAGTAAGTTATGTGAGAGGCTAACATTAGGGAAATCTGAATGAGGATATATAGGAACTCCGTAATACCTTTGCAATTTTTCTGTAAATCCAAAATTATTTCAGGGGTACCTGGTAGGTCAGTTGGTTAAGTGTCTGCCTTCAGCTCAGGTCATGATCCCAGGGTCCTGGGATCGAGTCCTACACTGGGCTCCCTGCTCTGCAGGGAGTCTTCTTCTCCCTCTCCCTCTGCTCCTCCCCCTGGCTCATGTTCTCTCTCTCAAAGAAATAAAAAGTCTTTTTTAAAAAATAAAAAATAATAAAATTATTTCAAAATTTTTTTAAGCTGTGTTTCTACACACCAGCAATAATGTCTTAGAAATTTTAATTGTAAAAAGATATAATTGTATAATTTATAATAGCAATAGCAACTAAACAATAAACATTTTCTTCATGTTGCCTAATATCCTTTAATTTTTTAAAAAGAAGAATATGAAGAGGCATGAACAAAAAAGAGCACAGACAAACCCTTGAAAGTGTAACAGCAAAGCCTGCTCTCTCCTATTTGGGCAGGAAGAGAAAAAACAGTGGGAACAATTCCAGCAGTCATGCAGGAGTGGAAATGACAGCTCAACAATTCATGGAGCACCCACTATGTGCCCAGTACTATGGATTGTGGATGCTCTAAAACGAATTAATTCATTAATTTAAAATGTCATTCGATTGAATTTCTACATAATACATTTTCCTTTACTTTTTTTTTTAAGATTTTTATTTATTTATTTGACAGAGAGAGAGAGCCCAAGCAGGGGGAGCAGCAGAGGGAGAGGGAGAAGCAGGCTCCCCAATGAGCAGCGAGCCCCATGCAAGACTCGATCCTAGAACCCCAAGATCATGATCTGAGCTGAAGGCGGATGCTTAATGGACTGAGCCGTCCAGGTGCCCCTACGTTTTCCTTTAGCTAGAGTAGGCTGGTGTTCGTACAAATCACTTAAGCTTTATTACTTCTCTCTTTTCATTATTTAAACATATCTATATTATTTTCTTTATATTAACAAAGAAAATATATCCCACATTTTTGTGGAACTTTATAGCTTACAGAGTACTTCAACATCTGTTATGTGACAAAATTGTCCTATGCATTAGAGGTTAAGACCATGCACTCTGTTGACAGACTGCAGGGGTTGGACTAACACTCACCATGTGTGACCTTGGGTAAGACTTCTTGGTTTCCACAGCTAAAACATAGGCATAAAAACAGTGCCTAACTCACTGGGTTATTAAGAGAGGATTAAGTGAATTAATATGTATAGAGTCCTTAGTCTAGCACCTGGCACAAATAAATGCTATGTAAGTGTTTGATAAACTCCTTATTGTATACATGAAGATAGTATTTTTCTCTATTTTTTCTCATTTAACTGGTAACGGTACAACAAGAACTTAAGCCATATGATTTACCTTCAAAACAATGTTCTCTCTATTACACACATAGTAGAAAGGCAATAAACACCAAACTAAATACCGTGATTGGGAATCAGAGATAGGCATGCAAGCATGATAACAAAATTTCATACTTAGCAGAAACTTACAAAATCACCAACCCAGTTCTTGGCCCAATTCAAGAATTCTCTCCACGTCTACCTAAGGAATTGTCATGCAGCCTCTCTGAACATATCCAACAGCAGGACTCACTGCCTCGACAGGTAGCCCATTCCATATTTGGCCAACCTAGTTGAAACGTTCTTGTCTCCTAGTTACCAACATATTGTTTCTAGTTCTGTTTAAAATGAGTAAGTCTAACAGATCCTAGTACTTTCTGTTTAATGTTTTCTTTCATTTACTTCTGCACATCATTTCGTTTGACTTTAAAATAGTAACATTTTTGTATGAGAAGACAGATAGCACCTTTTGAAATGCCTCAAAAGGATAATACAACAAGATTCAAGTCTTTCGTTTTTCAGAATACATAGAACAGTGTATGTTAATTCATTACACATGAGGTATTTCAAAACTTGTTGCTGTTCTTGCAAGTAACGCGTATGATCTCCGGGTAAGTATCCTTTTCTTAAAACTCTTAAAGGTGAAGACAAGTTTTCTTTTTAATTTTGAATATTTTAATTTTGAATATTCATTCCACACAGAGTCTTCATTATATGATAAAAACTGTGAACACAAAATTAGTAAGATGTAGTCCTCATCCAGCTGTGTACAGAAGCTGTTTTTTTCTCCCCGCAGTATGGCTTGAACAGATCCTGTACAGAGATTCAGAACTGCTAGGTTTTGTTGACAGTTACTAAAATTTGCCTTCAACGTGGTCAATGCAAAAGTATTTGGAGGTTGAATGAATGGTTATTGATTTTTAAATGTATTCTAAAATTAGATGACACTACTTAGATTTTTATCTCAACTTTAAAATTCTTGGTTCCTTCATTTTATAAATTTTGAAATTTGAAAGGTTAAGAAACTACAATTTTGGCTTCATCTCACAGCAAAGTCCTTAATATCATGCGTAAAGAAAGGTTATGAGATAATCTCTTATCATCATGGATTTTCATTCATTTCTTAAACATATTCATTTTTTGAAATAGAAATACCCACTTTTATTATATAGAGTTAAAATGTAAATTTTTAAAAATCTATTTACTAGAGTATTGATTTTCATTTTGTATTTTTTTATTCTTCCTTTAGGGTTTGGGTAGACAACTTTTTTAGGTCTGATTTTAAATTATGCACTTATATGAAAATAGAGTAAAATGAATCACTTTGTGGTTCATAAATTCAATGTTCTGTTTACAGACAGATTATTATAAAATTACTGATATATTCTAGCAGAAGCAGTAAAGGTTACGTCAAGCAACTACTAAAAAAATCATACTACGTAGTGTTAATGATGTTACCTTAACATACCAGCTTCGGGGGCTGCATAATTGTTTCTGCCAACCCATAAATTTTTGAGTAACAACAAAATTATTGTGATTTTTCTTACTAAATAATTCATACATTACAAAGCATGTATGTAACAAGGTCCATGAATCACTAAAGCATATAATGATCATATATCTAATGA
The DNA here is from genome assembly GCF_017311325.1 of Ursus maritimus. NCBI lineage: Eukaryota > Metazoa > Chordata > Mammalia > Carnivora > Ursidae > Ursus > Ursus maritimus. The sequence goes on from NW_024425230.1 coordinate 35,739,467, forward strand.
CATATCTCTTTTCATAAGATGAATTCAAATAGATTTATGTATTTAGGTTAACTAAAAAATACTGAGTTTATAAGGTTCATAATTCTATCATCAACAACAACACAAAAACTTCAAGTCTTCTCTAAGAAGTACAGCTTCCATGATTTGCTTTTAAAGACTGGAAGCTTTTGTTTATCAAAATCCTTGTGTTTAAGCTACTTTTCATGAAGTTTTACTGCTTTTAAATTGATACTATAAATATCACTGAAGATAAATTAATAATATAATGGAGTAGTACAATGTTCATAAACTGTATTTAAAATGATATAAGTGCAACTAAAATAGCTATAAGCAATACGATATAACACCTCATTCTAGTAGTAGCTAATATTCTTTACCCAGCAACTAGGATCTAAAAGAGGATATTTTCATTTACCAACATTTTATATGCTTTTCTTTGGTCTTACTTAAATAATCTCAAACCAAGTACATCTTTTTAAAACAACACATCTCTATGTATGTGTGTATGTATTTTTACACTGAAGAATAATTGACCTACAACATCGTGTTAGTTTCAGGATACAAGTATATAATAAAGATTTAAAAGTATATCCTTAATGCTACTAAAAAGGATCCCAAATGAGATTTCATCTACTTAATTAAAACTAGGTTTCATAATTACAAATTTTTAAATTCTTCGACTGTAATGTAATAAAGGATATTAACATGTTTTACCTCTTTTAATCTCTAACATTTTTCTAAACTCAGTTATTTTCTATAGAAATCACGCAACCGGTTTTATTTCATTATAGTAATATTAAATCCTTTACTAAATTTTAAAAAGTATTTTTATTTGTAGTAAAATACATAAAACACAAAATTTACCATGTTAATAATTTTTTAAAAATTTTTATTTATTTATTTATTTATTTATTAGAGAGAGAGAGCATGCTCGGAGAGGAGCAGTGAGAGAGGGAGAGGGAGGGGGAAAGAATTTCAAGCCCATCCGGCACTGAACAGATCCTGCCGTAGGTCTGGATCCCACGACCGGAGATCATGACCTGAGCCTAAACCAAGTTCAACACTCAACCAACTGAGCCACCCAGGCACTGGCACCATGCTATAACCATTTTGAAGCATACGGTTCAGTGGTATCAAGTATAGTCACATTATCATTCACATTATTTTGCAACCATCGGTACCATCTACCTCCAGACCTTTTTTCATCTTGCAAAATTGGAACCATATCGCCTTATATACTAACTGCCCATTCCCCTCTCCCTGTTACTAATTTTTTAACAGTTTCATTGAGAGATAATTCACATGCCACACAGTCTTCCATTTAGAATGTACCATTCAATGGTTTGAGTATAGTTTCAGGGTTGTACCACCATCACCACAATCAGTTTAGAACAGCTTCATCACCCCAAAAAGAAAACCCATACCCATGACCAGTCACTGCCCATTTCCTCCCAACCTCCCCATCCTTGGACAATCACTAACTCACTTTGGCTCTGTAGATTTGCTGTTCCGGAGATTTCATATAAATGAAGTCATGTAATATGGGGTCTTTTATGATGGCTTCTTTCACTTAGCATCATGTTTTCAAGCCTCATCCATGTTGTCATGTTTATGGGTCTATCACTCCTTTTTTTGACTGAATAATAGTCCATCATGTCAATGTGCCACATTTTATTTATTCATTCATCAAGTGGTGGCTATTTGGGTTGTTTCCACTTTGGGGCTAGAATGAACAATGCTGCTATGAACATTTTCATGCAAGTTTTTGTGTGAATGTATGTTTTCAACTCCCTACAGTATATACCTAGGAATAGAATTGCTGGGTCATAGGGTAAGTTCATGCTTAATATTTTGAGAAACTGCCAAACTTTCCCAAAGTTGTTATATCATTTTACATTCCCACTGCTAACGCATGAGGGTTCCAATTTCTTCACATCCTTGGCAATACTTGGTATCATCCGTCTTTGTGACTGTAGCCATCCTAGAAGGTATGAAGTGGTATCTCATTGTGGTTTTCATTTGCATTTCCCTAACAGTGATGTTGAACATCTTTTCACGTGCTTAGTAGCAAAAAGTTGTATAACTTATTTGGAGAAATATCTGTTCAAATCTATTTTTCAATTGGGGTTTTGAGTTATAAGGGTTCTTAATATATTCTAGCTGCAAGTCCCCTATCAGATACATGATTTGCAAATATTTTCTCCCATACCATCAGTTGGTTTTTCATTTTCTTGATAGTATCCTTTGAAGCACAAAAGTTTTTAATTTTGATGAAGTCCTACTTATTTTTTTCGTTTTTCATTTCCCTTTACTAACTTATTGTTTCCCCCAATAGGAGAATTTTATAGCAGGCTCTACACAAAATCGATTTCTTCACTAGAAAACTAACTGAACTTTTGGAAACACACTAAAAACAATCTGGATTTATTTTATCCCAGTTGTATTAAATGTATTCTCAATTAGAAGATTAGAATTCTGAGAAGTAGCCAGATGGCCAAACTTGTGTCAGTGGAAACTATTTTAGCCACATTTTCATTTAAAGAAAAAAAATGTTCTCAACATCTCTTCTCTAATTTATATTACAAAAATACTCTGTGGACCCTGGTCACTACTAATAACACTTCTTACTGTTGGGAAAGCTCTTGTGAAACATTTGTCAAGCATATAAAATAGTATAAAAGTGAAATATAGTAATTAAGATTTGTGTTCTATCGATTGTGTAGCTAAAGTAATTTTTCATTACTAACATAAGATTTAATAAGTATAAGTAGTTAAAGATTCCGACTTGGCACTAGTCATTAGCATGTAATTGAACTAGTAAAAAAATCAGTTAAAGCTGTGTTGATTACCACCTTATCTTTGAAAGGCAATTAAAGACCTCAATCATTGCAACAAGATTTGATTGTGCAGCCTTTATTGGACATTGATCTTTCAGCAAAGTGCAGTTACATTTTCCATTAATTTACAGTAACACAGTTTAACTTTGATACCCTAGACTGTTGACCCAGGTGAGATGTACTGCTAAGTACTTGTTTAGGTTAAGATGCCCTCAAACATCATTACTGTCTGAATGGCAAGTGCTGAAAAAAAGTGGATACCTGATCTACTGGCTTTAGGATAAGGTTTCTGTTATCTGCATTAGCTTTTAAATGAAATGAAACCAGGATCCTTGTCTTGATGTCACCCCACCCATTTAAACATCATTCACTCTTTAATAGAATTAAGAGATATTTCATGAAGCATTATACATGTTCTTGCTTACAGTTTTGAATGAATATAAATATAAATGACAAGAAATAAAGTGTACATTGTAAAAGAAATACGTATGGCTTTTAATAATTAAAAATGTTTCAATTTTTTACTGAAGTCAACAATTAGCAAAATCTTAGGGACCAAATATGTGTGATAAAAGAAATAGCTATGTGTCGTTTCGGTATGTTAAGACATTAGCACTGAGAAACTAGGGATTGTTTTATCAGCCACCTTGTTCATGCCCCCATTCTTACTGCAGCTTCACGGTGGTTCACAGTTCACACAGGAAATAAAAATTTTGACCAGAAATTTCTTCCAGTACTTGATAACTGATTTGCACAGAAGTAACAATAGAAGATTTGTAAAATTTTATACTAACACTCGTCTTCATTAAAAAAAAAGTTTTGCCTGGATTTTTTTAAAGACAAAATCCCATCCAAGATGTATTGGCAGAAAAGCTGTTTTTGGTTGTTTTATCAACTAAGAATATTCCTAATATCCAGAATGGCAGGGTCAGCTCAGAACCCTGCCTGCTATCTCAGGCATAATTGGCTCTCACGCAGGCACACGTACAATGCCTCAGTTTGTCTCCTCTTTTCTTCCTCTCCCTTATTTTTAAAATCCTTGCATTAATGAAGTCCTTTATATATAAATACATATGGAACGGAAGAATGAGGATTACAAAACCAGCTTTTATTGAAATAAAACTGACATTTGCTTACAAGCATATTTATCATACATTTTAAAGTAGAAAGTTTTCTTGTTTTGTTCTTCTCAGATTACAGGTGGAAAAAACTAAGACACAAAGGAGTGGAGTTATTAGCTTGAAGTCAAAAAGTGATACAGGACTGACACTAAAAATAGAATCAATCTCCTGACTCCTAGCATTTATACTTTATCCCCGTTAGGCCACAATGCTTCCATGTCATATTCAACTTTAAAAGAAAAACTTAAAACCATTACTGTTCAATGGGGAGCATTTTTAGACTAAAATGTTCACTGTAAGACTTAATAAATCCAATGAATGATATTTTAATATTTGAACTATGCCCTTAGCCATCGTTGAGTTCATCCTTCACCATGATCAACTCCATGAGAGCAAGAGGTCTATTGATTTTCATGTAATACAAGAAAATATTACATTTGCTTAATTGTTACACAGCGAGCACATGAGACAAGAAATCAAGGCTCTATTTAATGCTGCAAGCAGCAGAGAATTACAGAGATCAATAGGGTAGTTTGTCAAAGATCTTCTCCAAGGAGCCTTACCTATCACCATATGGACAAGAAGTCACACTGACTGGGGCTACTGAAAAACAGGTAAGCAGAGTCAGCAGTACAAATTATCAGAAATCAAACAGGCCAGTGTGAGAAGAAGTGCAACTCTACTGAAAAGCTGTATTTATAGTCTGGTAATTAAAAACCATTTTATCAGCCTTGTGCTGGGACCAAACCTTTACAGCAAGTATTGATAAGACCAGCAGCAGTGAATGAGCAGTATTTGACTTAAAACTTATGAGCTATAGTTATTTAACTTTGCCCATTACAGGGGAAATCAGTTCTAGCCTTCCTTGCAAAATGCTAGTAGTCAGTTTTATTATTAATGAAGCTTAATGTAACACTATCTCCTTTGCGTAAGCCATTCATTTAACTAGTGTCAAGTATATTCTTCTGGACTAAATATATTGGCATAAGTACTTCTTTGATTAAAGTGTTATTTAGAATTGCTTTTAGACAAGTGAACACTACATATATTTGAAGAACAGCTCACTCTCTGCAGCTCATTTAAAACAACTACCTTTAACGAAGTCAGTTTGTATACTTCATTCTGATATTTTCACCTCAGTCACTGCCACTCACTTTCTCTACTGATTTGCCAGAAGCAAGCACCCAAATGCTGGTTAGATTGTATTTTATAAAATATTTTGCTACAATAATGTGTGAATGTTGCAGAGTATCAGCAACACATTAACATAAAATGATATATAATGTATGTTTGTAATTATGGGAGAGATCATAAATCTTAAACACCCATTGGTTTAGAAATTAAATAGTTCTACTTAGTTCTCCCTAAATTACTCCAAATTTCTGAAATTTACCATTCGTCTGGGTATTTTGTAACTACCCCCAAGGATAAATTTTTTTTAATGACTTTGCTTTCAAAAATGCAATTAACTTAATAAAATCTTAACACAAAACTGCCATCAGGTCTTTAAAATTTCAGCCTATTTCCCATCTCCAAGAAGTGTATGGATATGTACCATTTCAGCTAATTGCTTTTATAAACAGTCACCAAATTTATTCTTCTGGGTCTTTCTAGATCTTAATTGTTCTCACAGCTTTATCAGCATGCTATTTTAACTTTTAGTAAGTCTTAATTTCATTCGTCTTGCTACATTTACATTAACCAGAGTCATTATTTTTTAGGAAGTAGTATGGTATTGGGTGTTCAGGCAATAAGAAGTTTCAACATTACGTCTAGACCTCTCATCCAGGTAAATGACACAAGGGCTTTAAGACATTCCCATTGAAAATCCTGGCAGCTGAATAGTTTAGATTTCAGATTATAATTAGAATCCATCAGTTTTGGAATTATCTCCACGTATATCCTAAAATCCTCTACTTCTTTTCCCAGTGTCCTATAAAAGATTTTTCCCCTTCCTTCTTTGTGTAGGTGTCTCCATTTTCTCTTCAAAGAGTCGATTTAAATTGTTAATACCTAACTATAGAATATATAAATGTTATAATCATCTTTTATCTGTAATTCAACCCAATTCTAGGGAAAAAACTTGTATATGCTTCATGCCTCTGTAGTTCCCATTGGCTAAACCAAGCACGCGATATATAACAATGTATGAAAAGCTTTGCCTCTTGAGGGCAATGATTCATCTTAAAGAACCCGACACCATAGAAAGAAAAAGGTGTTTGCAAAAGTTTTATTTTAAAGGGTCAAAAATAAACATTGCACATACACGCAAGAGAAAATCCAGCGATATTTATGTTCTCCGATGCATACCTTCAATACATGGCACCTTCATCTTCCTTATTTAGAAAATAAACTGTTATTGGTCCGTAACTGGTATGTACAGTCTCTGTGACTCTAGCAAATAACCAGGAGCCAAGTCCATATAGTAAGGTTGGAATACCTAGAAAACAAATGAATATGTTATTTATGAATATCAATGCTTATTAATTAATCATGCATCCATGTATTTGTCATGGTACAAATCACAGAGCCCTCTTCCACAATGTCAACAAATTGTAAAGTTATGAAAACATAAAGATACGAGTACAGACTGACTCTAATTATCTAAGAGCTCAATTTCATCAGTTTGTGGACTATGGAAACAACTATGTGAGCCTAGAGATTTTTAAAACTATAGATAGGGCTGGTTTAAATTTTCATTCAAAGCACTTTAAGCACTAATTCATCCCTTCCAAGTAATTATGAAGTAGTTCTATATTCTTTTCACAAATAAGCAAATAGAATATTCACTAATTTAGTTGTAGATGCTCCCAATTAGTGGCCTTGAGCTCAAATTACTAGGTCAACTTTACTGTGCTTTACATCAAACAGTAACACTGTTGGCTAAAGTAATTTTTTGTACAACTTAAAAGAAACTGGGTCAAATAGCTATCTTCAAAACCTATGGCAAACCCTAATTCTAAGGAAGATCTTAGTATAACAGGTATGAGAAATACTCCCATGAGTATTTTTACAACTGATTTGGAAACAATCTTGTTTCAACCTCTTTGAAATAAGTATACAGTAGACTCCAACGACATGTTTCTTCTTTGGAATGCCTCCATTTGATAAGATTTTGCTGTTATAGTTGAGATCAGTTGCCATTTGCGATATAGGAAACTAAACATTTACTAACCAGAGATAATGGATTAAGAACTCACGCATATGACACTATATTGGATACAAAATAAACTTTCACAGCTCCTATCTTTTTTAAGGCACTTATTTAAAATCAATGACTATTAACATATTAAGAACATGCATAAAACCACAGGCATATGAGTCAATAACAAATATTGTATGTTCCACATAAGCATTAAATTTATTGTTCTCATGTAGGAGTTGGACAGGAAAATGACAATTTCAAAGAAGAGCTGTACGTTTGGGAAAATCCCTCTTTCTAGTTAATAGGGAAATCACATGCTCAGGACTAATCCTATTGCTAGATTTTTTTATATTTTTCTGCAAGAATATATTTGCTGCATTATGCTCGTTTGGAGTGTGTAAGTGCATTGGACTACTTTGTGCTTATTCCCCGAAGCTGCATTCCAAGCACTGTGATGCCAGAGATTAATCAGGAGAAGCGTCACTAGCTGGCAATGAGAACAGGCAAAGATGCCCATTCAGGCCGGCACCTCTCTATTTTTAGGAATATACTGGGTCACAGTTTGTCACTATCACAGGGTTCCCTGGAACTCTCATGAAATCTTTGACAGTATATTTGCCTTCTTTGCCTTGGTAATACCCAAAAGAATCTCTAAATGCTTCAAGGGAATGTTACAAAAAAGCCACAAAAACTAGCATCATAAAGCTACTTATCAAAAAAAAAAAGGTAAAAGGACTATGGGTAGGGAAGTAGACAAGAAAACAGGCAGAAGTGAGTGAAGAGTAGAGGGAGAAGTTGAAATAAAAAATAAATTTAAAATACAGTATCACAACTTGAAAGCTGAAAATCAATGGAGGAAGAACAAAATGGGTTCTAGAAACAATTATTAATTTTCTAAACATACTGACAGTAAAATATGTAAAATATGCCTTTTAAACCAATGCTAAGGATATAAATTTAAGGAATGGCTGGTGAAACTGAAATCTCGTTTTACAGTCCTTATCAGTTTTCAGTTAAAATACTGACACGTTTTAAAAACCACACAAATCAACGGTCAACATTTTTTCAGCTAAAATGGAGAAATGACCAAAGATTCCTAGCTTATAATAACTGTATTATCTCTTATTAGGAAATAGCTAGGAACCACTATCAGCAATGCTGTTTGGTAGGGGAGGGGGTTGTGATACAGGAGTCAGAAATTCTACTTTTCTTTTTCCCTGCAGTCTACTTAATGCAGTCAGACTAAAATGAGAAGATTTGCTACTTACACAATTTAAATATAAAAAAAGAATTTTCTTTATCTGTAGCACATATGCTATAAAGTCTATAAAATTCCACGAGAAATTAAATTTTTCCCAGCCTGAAACATAACATCAAAATGAACATGAAAGTCAGTTCTTTGCATAATAATTCATTTTAAGTCAGCTGAACAGTAGGTAAACCACTGTCAAATTAAGCACTTAAAAAAAATTAGAACTTCTTAGCAAGTCTCCGATTACCCATTCATTCCAATGGTAAGTTGCTTTTCTTAAATCTCAATCTACTTCCCAGCAGGATACCCAGACTGATAAACCATCAGTAAAACGTCAGCTTCCATTGAAGGGAAGGCAGAGGAGAAAGGGGACAAATGGCAAAAGAGAAATCTTTATTATTTACAAAATGGAAAAATGAATTATTCTGATAATTACTAATTTAGAAGGAACTAAGAGGAATAATATCCTAAGTACTTTTATTAATAGAATAGGTACTTGACCCAGAGGGGCAACTGTACATCACAGAAGAGGAAGCAATCTATTATCTAATTCCCTACCTTAAGACAAAAATACAAAACGAACATTACCAAATTGGTGAATATACTACTCTTTAAATAGTCCAGAAAAAAATTCTGTTTGATAAAGGGAATAAAAGACAATTCGTATTAAAGCATGCATGAGCAGAAACTTTTCCTTTGTGTTTAACTTAAAACTCTTCCTCCCATTTAGGCAGCATTTTTAGAATTTCCAAAAGACCATTAAATCACTCTTCAGCCTTCTCTTTCACGTAAAAAAACTACAACTGTTGTATCTTTCCTCAAAATGTTTCACTTCCATAGGCGAGCATGTCCTGGGTATTCTACTTTTCTCTGGATTTCTTTGTATCTATGTTTAAAAGAGAAGCCCCTGATCATGTAGGTGTTCTTAAAGTGTTAAGTTTTAAATGAAAACTTTCTTTAAAACGCATTTGGCTCACGGGTTACCTATTATCCTCCAATTATATCCCAGCAGGGATATAATTTTCCTACCTGTTACTCTTTACATTGGGATGAATGACTGCTTCTGATTCTGAAAAATAAACTTCTTCCTGAATCTATTCACCCCCTAGACTTCCAAATAATTTTGAATCGAACCTTCTAAGTGAGTTTACCCTTCAACTTCAAATCATAGGGTATGCTCTATGTAGTCCATCAGCCGAATAGACAAATTTTTAAAGAATTACACGTTCCTACATCATCTTCTCCTTGGTGGACTGAACTCAGGACAGTCCCAGTAGACCAATGGCTCAAAAATCCCATGACTGACGTATGTGAGTTATTATACGCAAAAATACATAAATACCATATTTAAATTTAATGAGCCATCAGATTATATAATACCAGTGCAAGCGCACAGGGGTTTAGCTTTAACTCTGGTTTAAAAAAACTGGTTGGGTAACATGGTTCAGCTCCCACGTCTAGATTTTGAATTACTAAAATCTGGATCAATGTGACATTGCCTATTAATAGGTTCAAAACATCTTGAGGCCTCTCGATAAAGATACAAACGATATACCTATGTCAATGTTCATGCCTCTTCCGTCATTAGGCAAAAGAAAATAAGCATCCAGCAAGAGTAAATACTCTCAAAATCAGAATATTCCCATGAAAACAGAAATATTAAAGAGGCAGAATATTTTGGTATCTTTTAGGCCTAGCCCCTTAGGAAGCTGGTATGACTGGTGAAAATCTTTAGCGCTTTTAGTAAAACGCACTTGCTAGGATTTCATACAAAGAAAACAATGAAACTCAGAAAATAGTTCCAATTTTTATAGTAAAGAATGCACCCAAGAAAATGATGGTCATGGGAGCGAATCCTGCCATGCAGTAAAGCATTTTTTTTTAACTTCAGAGCCACTTTCCAGGGGGTCATTTCCGTACACCCTCATTCTTGCTGCCCAGTGTAGGGGGTCCTCCCAGTCAAGAGCTGCAGCACGTGAGGATGGAACCAATGCCTCCTCCCCAGGGCTGACGCAGTGTGGTCCCAGGCGTTTCCTGGGAACGCCTCCGTAGCAACTACTCAGCCCCGACGAGCACCTACGGGGAGGGGCTGGGATGGGGCCGGGCGGTGGGGGGAATCCAAAATACCAGGGCCAAAGCCAGTCCTAGAACGCGGCAGAGTGGGTGGGACGCGGAGGCAGGGTCTGGAAAACCCAACAGCGCGGGGCGAAGCGTGGCGAGCGCGTGCGCCCGGGCGAGCCTGCGCGGGGCCGAGGCAGGGCTCCCCGGCGCTGTCGCGGCCTGACCTTGGGCCGGGGTCTCGGCCTCTGGGCGACGTTTGTCAGCGTGCTTTGCAAACCGTGATCGCATTGTCAGGGGGGCGTGCTTCACCGGCCCGGGCCACTCACCCAGGTTGACGACCTTGAGCGCCGTGAAGAACCGGTCCTGCCCGGCCAGGTCCTGCCAGGGGGCTTTGGAGCAGTGGTACTTGATGAAGGGGAAGCAGCCGGTACGCAGGACGTGGTAGTTGGCGCCCTGCACGGGCCAGTTGAAGTGCGAGAGGCCGAACTGGTCGTTGCGGACGGCGCTGTAGGGCACGCAGAAGGAGGTCCAGTGCGGCAGGCGCCGCTGCAGCAGGTGCCGCGTCAGCACCTCCGAGGCGCGGGGCTTCGGGCGGGAGGCGGCGCCCGAGGCCCAGGGCCCGCACAGCAGCAGCCGGAGGGCGGCCTCATGGGCCCTCCGCAGGGGCTCCATGGCCGGCCTCGCTCGCGTCCCCGCCTCTCGGCGACCGTGGGGCGCGCGCCGCTGGGGGCGGGGCTGCCGGAGCGCGCGCGCGCCCGCGCCCCGGGGCGAGCGGCGGGGACACCCAGTGGGCGCCGCGCGAGTGCGCGAGAGCCCCTTGGGGCGCAGTGGCGCGTGCGCACGAAGGTCTCGCGGTCTCCCGCGGAGGGGGCGGAGGAGGCCGAGGGGCGGGCAGAGTGACCGGCCGGGGGTGTGAGGGTCGGCAACGCAGAGGAGGTAATTAAATCGTCACTTGTGACCTCATGTGGGCGTTAACAACCCTGGGGCGCCGAGGGGCGGGGATTCGGGAGGTTTATCAGGGGTGTGAGGAAAATTAAGGCTTAAAGCAAATAACCCCCGTGCTGAGTGGCAGAACTGACACCCAGATCTCTCTTCCAAGCCTTGGGCTCAAGTGAAATCCTTACGCGGCTTTGCAGAGGAGACACTTGACAAGGTGTCCTTGGGGAAGCGAGTTAAAAGCCCAGTCCCCAGATTTGCAGTGCCTGGTAAAGTCGGGAAGCACTTTTATGTTTAGGTCTTCTCTGTCATGTTCACTGTTTAGGGTAAGCCCCAGATAGTTCAAAATTTTAAAAAGTTAATAAATTTTAAAAACAAAATAAAATTTTAAAAAGTTTTTTAAAATGTCCCACATCTCTCCACGCATTGCCCAGATGCGCCCCTCTACCTCCCTCCTAAGCTTGGTGAAAGTCAGACCAGGGGTCTTTTAGTTATAAACTTTTATAATCCGTAGCCACCCATTATCAATCTATTACTTAGGAAAACCTTTTCTCAAACTTCATAGCCACTTGAGGTAGTATTTTATATACACCTGCTTTCCAAAGAAGCATTTCTTCAATTGGTCCTAAACTCGTCTTGTTTGGAGAAACCATACATAAATAAGATGATGTGTCTGGAAAGCATTATATGTAAATGAGATAATTATGTGTAAGCACCACATAACAACTTACTGTTGAAACTTAAGGGAGGGATGTGGGATAGTGTGGCTAGTTTTTACATTTGCCAGTTTTTAATGACTCATTCAACAAACATTAAGTACCTGTTACCAGGTGCCAAATTTTGAGGGGACTTGTAGTCCTGCAAATAATTTGAACTTTACATTATAGGATTCCTTATTAGATAAAAGTTATAAAAAAATATTTTAGATGGAGGCATGATGTGGTTAGACTTGCAACAGAAATGGCTGAAGGGACGCTAAGACAGGAATCAGGGAGGGGATTCAGTACTATGATTTTCAAATTAAATTTTAAAAAATATTGGAGTCTTTTTCAAGCAAAATCTGTCACAGAACCCCGATATTAAGTAGGTAAGAAGTTGTTTTTTTTTCATGAAACATTTATAAGTTCAAATTTTTAATACTAACTTTATAGGTAAATTTTTTTCAAAACGAGGCAGGTTTTTGTCGTTGGGTTTTTTTGTTTGTTTTGTTTTTAGCAGACAAGGACTTTATCAGAAGGAAATTGGGTAGCTAAGGTAATAATTAGGAAGTCTGCAGACCAACAGAAAGTAGTCTGTTTCCGATGGCCCCACTGTCACTGAAGTCTTGACTCTGCTCTCCTAGGCTCGAAAACTTTCGAAGTTGGGGGTTATGGACAACAGTTGAAGTTAGGTCAACTACAAGCAGCCTCAGGACAGTTTCTTATTCTTCTGTTTTGGTTGTACACTATCAAGAATATCCTGATCTGTCCAGAAAAGTAGATACAAATTAGAGTGGTCTTAAAATGACTTCCCTTGAAATCTTGGGACATGTGCTTCAATTACAAAGATGGCAGGGGGAGATTGATTCTGAGATCTACACTCAGATGATTTAACCTCAAATTAACATGTGGGCAGTTTGCAGTGTGTTAAATTTTGGCATTATATCCCTTGGCAGTCTGAAAATCTATTTTAAAAAGTGAAATTTGAATCAAAGAGTTGTGGAATCTGACATATGTCTGAGAAGCTCTAGGTTCTATGGCATCTATAAGGTAAAAACCACTGGTAAAGACAACCACGTATTTAGATTAGGTTTCACTGCATTCTTCCATGAAGGCTTGGGAAAAGGGCTAGGGAACTGAAGTATTTCTGCTGGAAGATGCCCTCTTGGAAAAACCTCATCAGTGGTGAGGGTTTCCTTAGTTCAAGGCTCCATCACTATCTCCCTCTGTCTTCTTTCCTAAGGTAGGAAATTACTTCAAAGAAAGTAGATAGTGGATCACACTCAGGTATTCAGGAGTGTTTGAATGAAATATTTTCTTTTTTTCTTTCTTTTTTTTTTTTTAAGATTTTATTTATTTATTTGACAGAGATAGAGACAGCCAGCGAGAGAGGGAACACAAGCAGGGGGAGTGAGAGAGGAAGAAGCAGGCTCACAGCAGAGGAGCCTGATGCGGGGCTCGATCCCATAACGCCGGGATCACGCCCTGAGCCGAAGGCAGACGCTTAACCGCTGTGCCACCCAGGCGCCCCTGAATGAAATATTTTCTTAACCTAAAAATACAGGGCTGGAAAACATGACTTCTAGCTATCTCTTCTGACTTTAAAATTAAACAGTGCCACTACCATAATTGAAATAAGATAATTTCTCAAAAAATCCACAACTCAGATCAGTTCCAATGCTCGATGGCCGTGAAACAAAGGGGCTTAGAAATTGGCATTCAAAGCATAATTCAATGTTTAAAAAACATTGTGTCCGATAATTAAGAATTAATGTGGTAAACACATAAACAGTTTTACACAAAACATGAAGAAATGGCATACCTCTTTAGAAGGAACCCCTTAAAAATAACTATGAAGGGTGATGCTATGTATAGCATGTAGCTTGTGTATGGATATGATTTTACTCCTAGAAAGAAGGGATTGAGCCTTGTTTTTGTTTTAAATGCACCTAGAATGCTACAGGCATTCAGAACATGCTAAAAATGAGTTCTTCTTGGGGTGTCTGGGTGGCTCAGTGGGTTAAGCGTCTGCCTTCTGCACAGGTCATGATCTCAGGGTCCTGGGTTGGAGCCCAGGCTCAGCGGGGAGTCTGCTTATCTCCCTCTCCCTCTGCCCCTCCCCCCACCCCTGCGCACGCTCCCACACGTGCATGCTCTCTCTCTCTCTCATAAATAAATATATGAAATATTTTTTAAATGAGTTCTTCAAAATTGATAAATTGGAATATATTAAAATTAAGAATTTCTGTTCATGAAAGGCACTATTAAGAGAATCGAAAAGTAATCCATAGTGTGGAGGAAGTATTTGCAATACCTATCTCTGACAAAGCATCTAGTATCTAGAACAAATCATTAAAAAAAGAGAATCCAGTAGAAAGGTGGACAAAATATTTGAACGGACTCTTCACAAAGGAGAATACCCAGATGTCCAATAAACATGGGAAAAGTTGCTTAGTTTCAATAATCATCCGAAAAATGGAAATTAAAACCACAATGCAGTGCCTTTACATACCCACCAAAGTAGCTGAAGTAGTAAAGATGGAAAGTTCTAAATGTTGGTGAGAATATGCAGCAATTAGAACTTTTATATACTGCTGGCAACCAATTTGGAAAAATTTTTGGCGGCATATATTCAGCTGCATATTTACATATTATATGTAATGTTATGACCAGCCATGCCATTCTTGGATATCTATTTGTATTAGTGAGGCTAAATACCACAGACTGGCTGCCTAAACAACAAAAATTTGTTATGCACAGTTCCGGAGACTGGAAAGTCTAAGATCAGGGTGCTGGCTGATTGGATTCTTGGAGAGAGTTCTCTTCCTGGGTTATAGCTCCTTCTATAGCTCCTCCCATGGCAGACAGAGCTAGTTTGGGTGTCTGCCTTCCTCTCTTCTGATAAGAGCACCAGCCCTATCAGAGTAGGGTCCCACTCTTATGACCTCATTAAACTTTTATCACTTCCTCAGGGACCCTATCTCCAACTACTGTCACATTGGGTATTAGGGCTTCAACATGTGAATATTGAGGGGATGCAAACATTCAGTCCATAACAATGCCCCACAGAAATTGTGTGCACATATTCTTCGAAAGACATGTAGTGGAATATTCATAGCACTGTTCATATTTGTGATAGCCAACATGCAGATTACTTCCATGCTTGTCAGTAATAGAATAGATAGACAAATTGTGGCATTCACTTGATGGACTACTATATAACAATGAGAAGGAATGATCCATAATCGCACACAGCATGCACGAATCTCATGAACATAAGGAAGAATGGAAGATGTCAGACCCTAAAGTACCTATGATATGATTTCATTTCCATGAGTTATAAAAACTGGCCAAAATTCATCTTTGCTGTTAGAAGACAGGATAGTGATCACCCTTATGGGGGGTGGAGATCTAGGGGAGCCAGGGACTAGGAGTATGAGGGAACATCTTGGGGATTGGATTATTCTCTTCTTTTGTTCATATATTCCTGTAGTTTGTTTTCTTAAGACTTTTTTTAAAAAAGATTTTATTTATTTATTTGAGAGAGGGAGAGCAAGAGACAGAGAGAGCATGAGCAGGGGGTAGGGGCAGAGGGAAAAGCAGACTCCCGGCTGATTAGGGATCCCCACATGGGGCTCAATCTCAGGACCCCGGGATCATGAACTGAGCCAAAGGCAGACACTTAACTGACTGAGCCACCCAGGTGCCCCAAAGACTTTTTTTCTTAGAATAATTTTAGGCTCACAGAAAAATTAAGAGGAAGGTAAAGAGATTTCTCATATATCCTCTGCCCCACACATGCATAGCCTCCTCCCCCATTATCAACATCCCCACCAGAGTGATACATTTGTTATGATTGATGAATCTGTGATTGATCTCATTTCTGGTTAAATGGGTGTAGTCAATATGTGAAAAAAAAAATTTCTTTTAAGTAGGTACCATATCCAGCATGGAGCCCAATACAGAGCTTGAACTCGTGACACTGAGATCAAGATCTGAGCTGAGATCAAGATTCAGGTGCTTAACCAACTAAGCCACCCAGGTGCCCCGAAAATTCTTCTAACTGAACATGTATGGTATGTACATTTTCCTGTATGTATATTATACTTCAGTTAAAAGCTTGAAAAAGAGAATGAATTCTACAAGTAGTAATACATATTAACACATTCTATTATTAATGTTTATTAAGAAATACATATAGAGAACATATATAGTGGGCATGACCCAAATGTGACCTTGTACATATATAGAATATTTGTTCTCACATTATTGTTATAACCTTGCTGTGAAGTTATGATTTACTCACATATTTCTAATGGTGTGATTTAAAAGAAAGTAGGGTAGGCGTCTAGATTTTAATTCATTGCTATTCTCAGAGGGAGAATTATAGGCAAGATAGTGGGTGCATATGTCAGCCAGTTAGTAAAAGATAAAGGAGTTATGAAAAAGGGATATAAGTGTTTACTTTTAGGATTTCATTGACAATTCCACTTTGAGGCTTAAGGAAGGACTTTGGTTCAAGGAAAGAAGGTCTATGGAGATGATGCTGCCCTGGTTCATATTCCAGTGTGCTTTGGAACTAAAAAACAGATAGCCCCAAAGAGCCACTCCTAGGAACCCAAATCTCCTTAATGGCTCAGTGCCCTCTAAGCCAAGCTCAGCACCAGAGGAGGTGGCTTGAGTTACTCCTATAGCTGGATGAATGCTCATTAATTCTCCTCATCCCATTAGTGGTGAATTTTGATTGCTGCTCCATTCCTGTATCCTTGAGTCTGCCCAGGCAAGGACAGCATACACTGGCTTTATGCAAAATTATCCTCTTGGAAGTACTGAGTTATGGCAGAAGTCATTAGGAAAGGAAAGAACTGCTGTATACTTACCTAGATCTTGAGTCCAGTGGAACCGATCGATGTTCTGAAAGCCTCCAAGGAGTTGGCTGGCAACTGGGGCTGCTGTTACAAAGAGTGTCAGGAAGCATTACTCTGGTAAAACATGTTACTGTGAACATAGCAGGTACAGAGATCTCATCTAAACTGCTCTTGTGTCTCAACTACTCTCAAGCTCTCCCCCCCACTAGAATGTAAACGTCCTAAGGCCAGGGACTTAATGCCTGTTTTGTTAACCTCTGATTCTAGCACCTAGGACAGTACTTGCAATATGTAGATACTCAAGTTCTTGAAAAAATGAAAAAAAAAAAAAGTGGGCAAAGTGAATACAATTAGTGTGTTTGAGGAATGTTAGAGAAAAGGAATTGTAATATGTAGGGTAACTGGTTTTAATTTAATTACAATTTTAATTTTGGTAGTTAGAGAAATTAAACTATAGAATAGGTAAGAAACTTACCCAAGATCATATACTAGAATCAAGAATCAGAATTCTGACCTTTCGACTTTCTGTGAGCTTTTCATTAGGAAACATTTCTATTTCCTTCCCCTGCTGTGGATGCTAGCTGGAATCCAGCGGCACAGAGACATATTTGTGACTTTTTGAAACCAGATAGTGATTTATGCTAATAGATAACACAGTCCATTTTATGGGCATGTTTCCAATATTACAAATCCTATGTAGTCAGTTTGGGGAAGCATTTGAAAACATGGCCAAATAAATTTACCTTGTCATATGGGTCATAGTTATGGTCCCAGCCTTGTAAAGTGAGCTTTGTTTTACTAACAGATACATGCATGAAAAGCATATGACATTTTTGTAGCACAAATCATATCTTCATACTGAATTCCAAAGATGTTTTGGCTTTATTGCCGATCTTCGTTCGACAGTGGCTTTTAGAGCTTCAGCTGTAAGTCTTTATGCCCCCTCCCCAGTCTCACTGTCAAGTAGTTAATGATCTATAAACAAATACTGAGATGCCCTAAGGGGGCTCTCCATTTAAAGGGGCCTTGAATCATTTGATAATAGAAATACAGTAGTCCACCCACTGATTTATGATTTGTCAGTTTAGATTTTTGAAGTGATGTTCCACTGGTCTTTCAGATGGGACAAGCTCTTAATTTTCTGTACAATTAACATTAAATTCTAATCCAATTTTTCCTTTCAGGAGAAAATTTCCAAAAATGTTAATTTACATTTTTACAGTTTCCATTGTATGAAATACTTTTTTATTTGTGTGTGCATGGGTGTGTACATTTCAGTTCCCTCCTAAAAGTGGCCGCGGAGGGTAATAATACCAGTGTAATGGTATCTACCAGTTCCTGAGTGTTTCTTCCTGCTAGGTAGTTTACACTTATTTTCTCATTTAAACAACACTCCAAAGCAGGGCTTCATTTACCTCAATTTCAAGCTGAGGAAACGGAGTATCAGAAGTTAGAGAAGTTAAAATAGTTAACTGCAGTCACAGAGCCGCCAGGTGATACAGCTGGGATTTGAACCTTCATTGGCAGTATGCAAAACCTCATGCTTTGAACAGAGTTACAGAGAGTCTAGTGTTGCCAGACTTAGCTGTAAATGTTGCTGCCACAAATGAACATCCCTTAGATGCTGCATAATCAGGAAATAGCATTGAACCAAAATAAAGCCCATCTAGCCTAGAAGTCTATCTGCCTCAAAGGAAATTTGGGGGCCTACATGATGACTCCAAAAAAAAAAAAGATTTTCAAAACTAGATCACTTTGCAAAATTTGTTGTAAAACAACTATTTCTATGTATATTGGAAGTACTTCTAAAATATCTTGAAAATTTAAAACATGCCAAGATGTTTGGGCACCATCAACAAAGATCCCAACTCTAAGCCAGTTATTGAGCTCTGAAAATTGGGTTTTATTTGGAGACCATGAGTAAAGCATATATGGAAATGTTTTGGACTGTTTTTTATAACTCCTTGGTAAGTCTAAAATTTTATTGAAATTAAAGGTTTGATTTTAAAAACTTCGCATCTGGCCGTAATTTGGATGGATATGAGTAATGGCTATGCATAATAGGCACATTTAGTCCAAGCCAGCATTTCAGTGAACCACAACTTGTGAGCTTTTTTTTTTTTTTAAATTCCTTGTTGCTATTTCTAATAAAGCAAGATGTTAAAGCTAACTACATGCTCTATTAATTATATGAAGGTGAACTTGAGTCATATTTGTTACTGAAGATGATTAATAATTACCAGCTCTCCACACGTTTCTGGTGCATTTCAGTAAATAAACAGGGTACATTGTTGGGTAGTAATTGATTAATTAGCACATTCATCCTACACAGCTCAATGGTCTAAGGATGCTGAGTTTGAGATATTGCTCATAATTATTACAAGAAACAAATCTGTTCCATTTTTCAGTTTATTCTTCTGTATGCTTAGATTTTTTTTTTCTAAATCGAATGTTTAATGGTTCAAAACCTTATAGGTTTTATTCAGATAAATCAACTCATGAAGAATTGCTAGTCATAATCTCCAGAATCTTGTTCTTGTGTGAACTAGGGTGAAAACTTTTACAAGGCTAATGTTAACATTAGATCTTGCTGTTAAACTGGATCAAATACTGTAAATATAGGGCACTTCCCCACCATGCAGGAAATGCTCACTGAGCACCTATGCGCAACAGGGGCACTGGAATCTCATTTGCTTCCCAACCACATCAAATAAGCTCAGGATTGCAAGTGTCATCAGGTTGGCACTTCGCAGCGCCAAGCAAGTATACTGTGTCATCTTCAGAGAAGTATAACAGCGTGTATTGTTTGCTGATTTGACTACGCAGTAATTTAGGATTTTTCCCCCCTAATTTATCGAGCCAGCATGTAGTTGAGAGAGCTTTGGACGGGGAGTCAGGAGTCCTGGGTTCTACTCTATCTGTATTCTTTCTTGAAGAAGCTGTGTGATTCTGGGCACATCACTACTCCCTTCTCTAAGCATGGATCACTCATCTGTAAAATGACGGTGTCAATCAGGGACGAGGAGGTACGTGAAGAGCCGAAGCTGAGAGACAGAGAGAGCTAGGTTTGTGTCTGGATTCCCTGTTCCTGGTTTTATTATTTTAGGGAAATTACTTATTTAACCTCTTTGAGTTTCTGCTCTGTTTACTTTGAGTTTATTGTAAGGATCAAATGAGATATGAGAATAGTTTATAAACTATGAAGTACCTGTGAATATAAGGCATTGTCAGTATTATTAATAACCATCTAACCTCATTGACCTTAACATGTATTTGAAGGATGCATCAGAGTGCCCATGGACTGGTCTAACAATAGGGGATTATTGACATCCTTTATGCCGTTGTTAAAATCGCATTGGATAAAAATTTCTGATATGTCTTCGTAATTTATTGCTAAGTGAATAACACAGTCTGTAAAACAGTATGTCTGGTGTAATCCTATTAAAAATTATACATACAAAGATAAAAGACTCTATATAATAGGAACTCAATATATATTTGATAAAGAAACAAATACAATATATGTATGAATTGAGCATCTCTTACTAGTGATAGGTGTGCTGTCTTAGGAGTGGGGCTATATCTTTACACTTACAAGCCATTTGGTGAGACAGATAATAAAAAATTAACAAACCTATTTTGTAATACCACATATAGTTAAGTGCTCTAAAGAAAAATAAAGCAGAGTAAGGGGATAGAGAGTAAGGACGGGTGCTACATTGCGGGGGGGTCCCTCTGGTCTAGTGACAGTCGAGCAGAGACTGAATACAGTGAGTAAGTGAGCCAGGCAGACTTCTGGGAGAAGAGTGTGCCAGGCAGAAGGCATAGCAAATCCAGAGGCCCTAGGTAGGAATATTAGTAGGTGTCCCACCAGATTTAACAGTAGTTCTCTCTGGGTGGTAAAATAATTGTTGAATTTTTTAAATTGTTGATTTTTATTTTTAAGTAATCTCTACACTCAACGTGGGGCTAAAACTCACAACCCCGAGATCGAGAGTTGCATGCCCTACAGACTGAGCCATCCAGTCTTTTTAAAAAACTAATTGTTGATTTTTATTTTTATTTTTTTAGTTTTATTTTTATTTTTTTTTTAAGATTTTATTTATTTGTTTGACAGAGACAGCCAGCGAGAGAGGGAACACAAGCAGGGGGAGGGGAGAGGAAGAAGCAGGCTTCCAGCAGAGGAGCCTGATGTGGGGCTTGATCCCAGAACGCCGGGATCACGCCCTGAGCCGAAGACAGATGCTTAACGACTGCGCTACCCAGGCGCCCCATAATTGTTGATTTTTAAATTTCTTCCCTGCACATGCCTGTTTTTCAAAAGTTTTTGTTTTTTAAAATTATTTATTTAAGAAGCTATGTGATCATACTTGTTTTTTTTTAATTGTGAGCATATGTTTCTGTAATTAGAAAAATTTAAAAACTCTACAGGTACTAAAAGACAAAGTCATCTTAAGAAAAACGTTCATAAGTAGTTTTCAAACCTTACGTCATCTCTAAGTGTTTGTTTTCATGGTGCTAGTACCAAGAATCTAAGTTGTTAGTAAGAATAAAGGAAGCAGAGAGATTTCTGCTCTGGCAGTGAAGTTCAAAGAATTGTTTTAGCTATAACAATCAATGTGGGCTTCATAAAGGGATAGATAATCATCATACTCTCAGCTCCTTGTTCCAGACCTTCTGTATGGATGGCAGAATACTCCCTGGGAAGGCTGATCTGATCACTTACAGACATGGGCCCAGAAACTGTGCATTTTAGGAGGTCTTTAAAATATGGGATTAAAGGTGCCAGGTAAAAATTAGTTTCAGGGTTTATGTCTCTTTTATGCAGTTCACCAGGGACTACATCTGCTATACAGCAAAATGGAGTGTTGCAAAATACATCATCCATCTCTTTCTGAGTCCAGGTACAAATTAAAGAAAAACTCAGAGACTGTAGTCCAGCTCTCCATACTGTCCCTGCAAAGCAGATGTAAAGAGGAGATATGCTTTGAGCTTACAGAAACAAAAATGCACATTGAAGCTTTGATTCTCATTTCTGTTCCATCTATTTGCACCAAGATCTTCAAGTACAGAAGGTACACATTAAATCGTTAAGTTCAGATAAAATGTTTTCAAAATAAAATGTTTCCATTACTTTAGGTGAGCAGCAATACCCGAGAGTACAAGTGAAAACCCAAAGAATGAAAGACATGATCCCACTCGAAAGGATGTATTTGACTTGCTACTCTCTTTAGTCAAAATGATACCTTCTGAAAGAAAACTGTTTGCATCTCAAGGAATATCATAAAATTATAAAACATTTTGTAACTATTTAAAATCAGCCATTTTGGATAGTAAATAGGGAAACTTAAGAGACTGTACAAAGTTACAAAATATTATACATGATTTCCAATAAATGGAAGAAGAAAGCGAGAAGTCACCTCCTTGTGTAATATATATGGTTTTGCCCTTTTGATACTTTGATGTTGGTTGGCGTAGAATTGTTAGAGTTGGCAGGAAGTTTAAATATCAGCTCAACTTTCTTATTTTACATACCCAAAAAAAGGGGGACTAGAGAGAAGTTACTTGTCCATTAAGAAAAGAGCTGGAACTAAAGCCCATTAAGACCTTTAAATCTAAAGCAAATGCTGTGTGTGTTTGTGTGTTCCATACTCATTTAGAAAAACTGCAGGTGCCACCTAATCACTCTTTGTCCCTCCAGATATTTGTAGGTGAACAGAAGAGTTTACCTTTTCATGCATCTCTGCATGAGCAGAGACAGCACTAGAGTCATAGTCTGGTGTGAATTCTCGAATATTTAGACTAAGGGTATTAAGCTTAGAACGAAGCCTGCAGTCCATGATGCTAGGGAACATGCCATTACTATCTGGTGACAGCTTTGGGAGCTTTGAGGAGGGAGATGGTTATGACATTTCTACTCCATGTCCCTAAGTTCATTATCACTTTTGATAGCAGAACTTATAATGAAGACCTTCATATATTATGCTTTCCCAGACTCCCCCAAATTAAATTTTTGTTTCATTTGCTCCATTAATTGAAAACAGGTTCATTATAAAATAGAAAATACAGAAAGAAGAAAACTCTACTATTAAAAAGTAACCACTGTTAACATTTTGGGAGGTATCCTTAGAGGTGTGTGTGTGTGTGTGTGTGTGCGCGCGTGCGCGCGCACACATATGTTCATATTTTTAAAAAGTTGTAACTTCAGTCCTAGTCTTCATGCTGTTTTAAAATATGCTTCTTGGGGGCGCCTGGGTGGCTTAGTCAGTTGGGTGTCTAACTCTTGATTTTGGCTCAGGTCATGATTTCAGGGTCCTGAGGTCAAGTGCTGTGTTGTGCTCTGTGCTCAGTCCGCTTATCCTTCTCCTTCTGCTCCTCCCCTCCTTGCACACCTCCCTCTTTCTGTCCTGCTCTAAAATAAATAAAATCTTGGAAAAAGAAAAAAATAAAATATGCTTCTTAATAATTAAATGTCATTTCATTTTCTTACATTCTCCTAATTGATGATTTTTTAAAAAAGCTTTTTGAGGTATAATTGACCTTCAAACAGTGCACATATTTGAGGTGTATAGTTTGATAAGTTTTGACTTATATATACACCCAGTCAACATAGTGAAGCTATCTGTCATCCCCAGAATTTTCCTTCTGCTCCTTTGTAATCTTCCTGTTCCTCCTCACCAGCTGGCCCGCAGCTTCCCACCTCCAGGCAAACATTGATTTGCTTTTTGTCACTATAGTCTACATTTTTTAGAATGTTATATAAGTGGATATGTACTCTTTTTTTTTTTTTTTAAGATTTTATTTATTTATTTGACAGAGTTAGAGACAGCCAGCAAGAGAGGGAACACAAGCAGGGGGAGTGGGAGAGGAAGAAGCAGGCTCATAGTGGAGGAGCCTGATGTGGGGCTCGATCCCATAACACCGGGATCATGCCCTGAGCCGAAGGCAGACGCTTAACCGCTGTGCCACCCAGGCGCCCCGGATATGTACTCTTTTTGTCTGGATTTTTTCATTC
Source organism: Ursus maritimus (assembly GCF_017311325.1). Lineage (NCBI taxonomy): Eukaryota > Metazoa > Chordata > Mammalia > Carnivora > Ursidae > Ursus > Ursus maritimus. Next base: position 35,763,400 of record NW_024425230.1, read on the forward strand.
AGCACAATTACAGTAAGATTCATTCATGTCTTTGATGTTATCAACAACTTGTTCGTTTTCATTGCTGAGTAGTATTCCATTGTAAGGATCTACCTGTTGGTGGACATTTGGGTGGTTCCCAGTGTGGGGCTATTACAAATAAAGTTGCTATGAAGATTCATGTGCAAGTCTTTGAATGGACATAAAGTTTTTTCCCTCTTGGGTAAACAAATGCCTAGGAGTGGAATGGCTAGATCATACAGTAGTTATAGTAACCTATGATTTTTAAAATGGCTCTGTAAAGGTCTTTATATAGCTATTCCCTAATTTTCTTATTTTAACTTTTTTTTAGAGAGAGAGAATGTGTGTGCACATGTACATGCTGGGATAGGAGTGAGGGGAGGGGCAGGGGAAGAGGGAGAGAGAGAATCTTTAGCAGGCTCTGTGCCACTGTGCAGTCTGACTCAGGGCTCAATCTCACAACCCTGAGATCATGACCTGAACCGAAAGTGAGGGTCGGATGCTTAACCCACTAAGCCACCCAGGCGCCCCCTGTAATTTTTAATACCTTATTATTGAATGTTTAGACCTTCCTGATTTTTCACTGTTGTTGCAAATGAACCTAGTTTTTTGACTTAGAAATGTGGCTATGGATATTCAACTTGAAGATGAGTAGAAAGGCATTGTAAAGGGAACCTGGAAGTCATGTGTTGTTAGATCATTTTAAATTTTTTGATGATTGCAAAATAAGTATTTTGTGTCCTCTGCTGGGAAGCAAAGCGGCATGAATCTTTAAATGAACTGGAATTTGAATTTGAATTTGAAGTTATTTTGCAACCAATGGAAGTTCTGCTGTTTTGTTGTTAAGTTTGTGGGACCATGATTTTATCATAACGTTCCTTATGAGGAGACTGCAATGAATTTGGGTTTGGCCTTGCTTTCCGGGAGCTATAATTAGCTATCTAGTATACTTTATAACATTTCGTTAAATAAAAAAATTCTTAAAATGTACTTTACTCATTTCTCTCTCTCACATACATGTATATGGTATATATGGTGGCCCCTATAGAGGTAAAACAAAATGTTTACAGAATGATAAAGAAATGCTAGGGGAGAAAACCAATGTCCCCGGCCCCCCCCCCAACCCAAAATGCGATTTTATGCATAGATGCCAAAGCCGTATTTTTTTGTGCTATGTTTAGGGTCTTCTTACAACCAAACAAAAGTTGTTTCTACCAACAGATTTTTAAACAGCAGGGACATGCTTATTATTTACTGTTTTGGTATCTTTCCCTCATTTACATAAATACCCCAGCAACCAGCAGTTTAAAACTAATAAAAGCCAGGGTCCTCCATCAAGTGCAATAAAGTTTCACAACCATGAGTTAGACTGTTAGAGTGAAAAATAAACCTATATATGTGGTCATGAAGGGTTTTTTTGGGGGAAAGTGTATAATCACATTTCAAAGTTAGAACTTCCATTTGAAGTAGCAGTGCAATAATAATACTTAAACATTTATGTAGAATGCTTCGTCTTGGAAACGCTCTCCCAACATTGGCCAATTAATCTCTACTGCTTCCCTAAGGAGCAGGTATTCCTATCTGCCATTTTTCTAGTTAGAAAATTGAGGAAAGGGGCGCCTGGGTGGTGCAGTCGTTAAAGCGTCTGCCTTCAGCTCAGGGCGTGGTCCCGGCATACCGGGATCGAGTCCCACATCGGGCTGCTCTGCTGTGAGCCTGCTTCTTCCTCTCCCACTCCCCCTGCTGTGTTCCCTCTCTCGCTGGCTGTCTCTCTCTGTCAAATAAATAAATAAAATCTTTAAAAAAAAAAAAAAAGAAAAGAAAATTGAGGAAAGTATGACCAGCCCAGAAAGAGTGAGGGCTGGGGAGGTGAGCTTCTGGCCTGTATCATCCTGTGACTCTTTGGGATGCAGCTCCTAATCGAATGCATCTGGTTTCTGTTCCACTTTGATAAATATCATCAGTAAAACAAAGATGTAAAGAGTAGTTCAGGCTACCTCAGGCTTACAGATACGGTCCTTACCCTCCTGAGGCTCACCTTTTGGAAAGAATAGGATACAGAAAAGATTTGGAAGATCCACAGCACATTTCATCTGCATTTGCAATGGACTGAACCAAACTTTTTCCAGTGAGAGAAGCAGTCATACGCTTCCCCCCAGCCACAACTTCCACCCTCCGTTATCTTAGCAATTTATAGTTTTTCCAGATAAGATTTACTATGATCAGCACATTTAAAGAGTTGAACAAATCCGTTATGCACACTGAAGCCAGAGGAACAGTAAAATAAAACTAGTGAACATTTACATTTTTGGAAATATAATTAATGTATGCTTGAGAAATTCTGAAAGATAAACATTTAAATGTTAAAATACTTATTACCTTCCCCACAGGGACAGTGTTGGGAATTAATGAGATAACAAATGTAAAGTGCTTTGAGCACTTTAGAAGAAAGGTGCCAGATGCATACAAATGATTATTAATTGTTAAAGCTATCAGATGGTTACTAATATATTACTTATGATAAAATATATATTTTTATACCTGAAAAATAGGATGCTTGCAATTCTTAGGATGATATAGCTGAGACAATGCTCCAACCTTTTTCAGGTTGCTCTCCGTCTTGTTGTAAGTCCTTCCCTAACCCTTCCCTAGTTTCTTAACTTTATACCCTTTTTCAAACAAACTATGGGGCATGACTTCCCAGCTTCCAAACTCTCCTGCACCTTCCCATTGTAGTTCTCCACTGAAGTCTTACAGATGGATCACCATGGGAGAATTCCACTGACACCACATTCTCTTCTCCCGATTTCTTTGATTACAAAATTGTGATGCCTCGTGATACTCTCAGTTGTGCAAGTTGATTTTATTAGAAGGAAGCGTAAGTGAAACTGTCCCTTAAGCAACACTAGAATTTGTTATAAAAAAGTTCAGGTTCCTTGTGTGATCTGGGACAGGTGAATCTGAACTTTCTACTTTACACAATGTGCTAGAATTTGTGGTAAAAGAGCAAAGCCCCAATTTCATTTCGTCTTGAGACATGCCCTGAGATAGCCCCACTTAATCTTAGTGTCCCATATGTAAAAGGAGGACAGTAGTCGCACATACCGACATGGGGTTGTTGGACAGATGCAATAAAATAATGGAGATAAAGCTTCTAGTACAGTACATACTTAGCCCATAATAAGTGTTCATTGAAGGTAAATATAAGTAGATTACAGATGATAGGTAAGTAGATAGCAGTTTGTCATTAAATATCACCTATTTGGTTTCTTTAAAATCAGTATAAAATGGGTAATATGTAAAGGGACATCCTCTTAGCGACAAATATTTCATTTTCCTATTTAGAATGGTAAAAGCTCAGTAATTCATCTCAATTAATTTTTGTTTAGGATACTTTAAACATGGTACACATATACGTGATTTTTTTTCAAATGTACCTTAGTTTACCAGTAGCACAGTATCTTTGCTACACATATGTGCTGAAAGATAATGGACTATGCTTCTTTTCAAATGCTCTGTAATTAAAACATTTCGCTAATTTAATCTGGTCCTCTGGCTTCTTCCACTTAATTACTTGAAGTGATTGTTTTATTATACCAAATTTCTTCCTTTCATTCTGAAGCTATAGGTTTTTAGGTAGAGAACCTTACTCCCGATTGTTTTTCTTGTAAGACCTGAATCTGAAGATAAGGGCTCAATTTGGAAACAGGCATTCTGTGGTGTATGCTAATGAGAGATGCAGAGAAGGAAAGTGCATTGTTTGAGAAAACCAATCATGGTGGGTTAAAAAAAAAAAAAAAAAGGTACAGGAGAGTGAACTCATTTTACTATTGCCAGCAGCTTGAGGCTCGAGAGTGCTAATCAAAATTCACATACAAAACTTCCCTGATAGATTTAACAGTTTTGTACTGTTAAGAGGGGTTCTCACCATGTGAAAGACACACTGCTGTGCTGAACAAAACAGAGACAGTTTTCTTTTAAAGTCCAGAGCAGATGAGAGCCATAAGGAGACAGAGGGTTTCATTTACTCTCAGGACACGATTGTGCCAGTGAACTAATGAGTCTCTTGGACCTTATGTTGCTCTGGCTTCAATTGAGGCGAGACTCTAATGGGCATGTAGTACTTCCTATCCGTCAAGTGTCTGGACAATGGGCCCCTCATATGGATGAGAATGATCTGGCAAGAAAAAGAGGTCATCGTTGTACCTAGCACAGGCAGGAAACCTGGCTAATTAATGTATTTCCAACTATAGCAAAACAAAAGCTGACACACACAAAAATGTTGACTTTATTGCAGGAACTCTTAGCTTGTGGCTGAGGCACCGTTAAAAATTATTGAAATTCCATACATAAAACAAGGCTCCCCAGTTTCCCCAACACATTCAAATATTTTTAAAGATATAAAGGTTATTCTTTAAAACAACTACGCGATTTTGGTATTGTGACTTGCATATTTCACCCTTCTGTAAAGCTGGGTGATTCTGAAATATTTTGAACAATTGAGAAGCGAATGCTAGCGCTGCATAATTTTAACAATTTGCACTTTGAAAGGTACTGTTGAATTATGATTGTAAAAATCCCACTGACGTATTAAATGGAGAATTAGAGATTACAAATGTTTATTCAAGCTAGAGGGCTCGAGTTACGCTATATATTAAACTAAGAGCACATACTGCCACCTAGATAAATTCTGATGCTAGATGTTGGCTTACCTTATTCTTTGAGAAATGGCAACAACAAACAATAGTGGCTTGGGACAAGAAAAAAAATACAATGAAAGATAAAGGGTCACTTTAAAAATCCATGTGAATGTAATGTTCTTGGGGAAAAGAAGACCTGTTTTGCCAAATAGCAATGATTAAGCCTTTATTCCATTTTTAAAATGCAGAAGACAAATTACTCTTAGAAATAGGAGGAGAAAACTTTATAAAGCATAAACAAAAGCTCTATAACCCCAAAGTTTATAAAGAGGTAGGTGCAGATGTGGCATCAGTAAGACTTGTAACTTTCTTGTTAGATTATTTTTTCCTGAGTTCTGGGAGAAGAGATTGTTTGACACTCTCAAGTAAAAGCACAAATAGATTTTAGTTTAATAAGTAAAATAAGATCACTTAATAAATATTTTTTTAAAAAAGAGCATTACATTATAATGTTTTGATATATCTCCTAGCAAACAAAGCAAACTAACTCCACTTCCCACTTTTATTCCGAACAGCAAAAAGAATGTTGCCTTTTTTTGGATTCCAGATTAGAATCCAAAATCAGCAGTATTCCAGGCATTCATTTATCAGGTTTAGAGAGGTTTTTGTCATCTTTAGATTGTTTTAGCTCTTCTTCAAATCTTATTTTGTTTTCTTCTGTTACTCCTAGAATGGCTTCAATGTCATCAATGGCCGTCTGTAAGTGAACAGTAAAAGTAATATTCGTTACTTAAAGACCTCTTACAACTCTTTTCCCTACCCCAATTATTTGGTCCTTTTTGGAGGTGAGTATAATTTAGACCAGTTAAATTCAAAGCGTGTTTTGCTAACTAACACCCATCTACAAATTGTGTCATCAGTCCTGAAATGAGTAAAAAAATTGAGAGTAAGAATTTGGAAACCTTTATAGAAATTTTTATGGCTGCTAAATCAAATGAAAAAAAATGGGCTTCTATTTTATAGGTCTTCAATTTTTTTCATTACATTTTTCTAGTAATTCATTTTTGTTGTATTTTACAAAAGTACTGATCCATGATAGGTTAGAAAAAATAAAACTTCACTATAGATAATTTGAGAAGCATTGGTCTAGTCATCCTAAAATGAGGGTTAGTAGGCTGATGGGAGTATTTACTTCCATTGGTTTTTTCCATTGGGCAGAAAAATGGCACCTTTCCCTTTTATTTTATTTAGCTATTTTTTTTTTTATTGAGGTGGTATTCACGTACCTTCAAATTTACACTTACAAAGAGTTCAACTCAGTGGTTTTTAGTATGTTCACAAGAAACCATCATTACTATGTAATTCCAGAACATTTTCAACACTCCAGATAGAAACTCTATGCCCATTAACAGCCTTTCCTCATTTTCCCCCTCCTTTAGCTCCTGAAAACTGCTAATCTACTCTCTGTCTCTATGGATTTGCCTACTCTGGACATGTCATATAAATGGAATTATACAATATGTGGCCTTTTGTGTCTGGCCTCCTTCACTTAACATAATGTTTTCAAGATTCATTTCTGTTATAGCGTGGATCAGAGCTACATTTCCTTTTTATGTCTGGGTAATATTCCATTGTATCTATTATCTATTTTTACTTTGTTTATACTCTAGGTATCATGTCTAAGAAGGCATTGCTAGCTGCAAGGTCATGAAGATTTATTTATACCGGTGTTTTCTTCTAAGAATTTTATAGTTGTAGCTCTTACATTTAGGTCTTTGATCCATTTTTATTTAGTTTTTATATATGCTGTGGAGTAGAGGTACAACTTCATTCATTTGTGTGGCGATATCTGTTTTCTCCAGCACCATTTGTTAAAAAGACAGTTTTTTTTCCATCAAATTGTTTTGGCACTCTTGTTGAAAAGCAATTGACTATAAGTGTATGGGTTTATTTTGGACTCTCAATTTTATTCCATTGATCTATGTCTGTTCTTATGCCAGTACCACACCATCTTGATTACTGTAGTTTTGTAGTTAAGTTTCATTTATTTATTTATTTTTAAGATTTTATTTATTTGTTTTAGAGATAGAGAGCATGAGCAGGAGGGAGGAGCAGAGGAAGAGGGACAAGCAGACTGTGCAGAGCATGGAGCCTGAAGCGGGGCTCAATCCTATGACCCTGAGATCATGACCTGAGACAAAATCAAGGTCAGATGCTTAACTGACTGAGCCACCCAGACATCCCATTGTAGTTAAGTTTTAAAGTTGAGAAGTGTAGGGGCACCTGGGTGGCTCAGTCGTTGGGCATCCTGGGATCGAGCCCCAGGACGAGCTCCCTGTGAGCCTGCTTCTTCCTCTCCCACTCCCCCTGCCTGTGTTCCCTCTCTCACTGGCTGTCTCTCTCTGTCATATAAATAAATAAAATCTTAAAAAAATAAATAAATAAAGTTGAGAAGCATAAATCTTCTTTGTTCTTCTTTTTCAAGATTATTTTGACTATTCTTGCATTTCCACAAGAATTTGGGGATCATCTTGTAAATTTCTGCAATAAAGCCAGCTGGCATGCTTATAGGATTTGGTGCTGGATCCATAGATCAGTCTGGGGAGTATTATTGCCATCTTAACAATATTAAGTTTTTCACTTCATTTATTTAGATCTTCTTTTTTTAATGATGGACAGATCTTGTACTTCTGTTAAATTTATTCCTAAGTATTTTTATTCTTTTTGATACTATTGTAAGTGGAATTTTTAAAAGAATTTTTAAAATTTAAATTTAAAAATAAAAAAATTATTTTTGGATCATTCATTGCTAGTGTATATAAATACAGTCAATGTCTCTATATTGATCTTGGGTCTTGCAATCTTTCTCAACTCGTTTTTAGGCTGTAACAGATTGTTTCTGGTTAGGATTTCCTTAATACAAGATCATGTTATTTGTGAATAGAGATAGTTTTACTTCTTTCTTTCCAATCTGGATGCCTTTTATTTCTTTTTCTTGCTGAATTGCCCTGGCTAGAACCTCCAGTATAGTGATGAATAGAAGTGGTAAGAGCAGACATCCTTGTCTTGTTCCTGATCTTAGGGGAAAAGCTTTCAGTCTTGCACCATTAACTATGATGTTAGCTGTGGGCTTTTGCTAATGCCCTTTACGGGTTGAGGAAGTTCCCTTCTATTCCTAGGTTGAGTGGTTTTAGGAAATGGTGTTATATTTTGTTAAATGCTTTATCTGTACCACCTTCCATTTTTATTGAGTCTTTGTAAATCCTCCTTTACAAACTGAAAGTACTTACTAGAATGTCACGAGGGTGGTAGACAGAAAGTACTACTGAAAACGAATCTATTCCACTTTTCAGGTTTTTGTTATTATTTCTACTTTGTTGAGATTTAAAGTTTTTACCTTTAACCTTTTTGGTAAGAGTTTAAAAAAAGTCAAGATAACAGCGTCACCTCAGAAGGCTAGAAATCGTGAGATATTCAATAGCTACATGAGAATATCTGTCTTTTGATGATTTTGAAAGTCAGGTAGATGGCAGAGAAATCGCCTGCGTTTTGTCAGTAGTAGTTGGTTCTGCCAACCTTATGTCCACGCTCAGAGTTTACCAAGTGTGTGTGTGGTTTTGGAGATAAACCACCTGTCTTAGTCTGCCCAGGCTGCTGTAACAAAACACCACAGACTGGGTGGCTTAAGCCACAAAAACTTATTTCTTATGGATCTGGAGTCTGGGCAGTCCAAGGTCAAGATGCCAGCCAGTTCAGTTCCTGGTAGGAGCTCTCTTGTTGGCTTGCAGACAGCCATCTTCTTGCTGTATTCCCTCAAGGTGGTGGGGGTGGAGACAGAGTGAGAAAGCAGCAAACTTTCTATTCTCTTATAAGGGCACTAACCACATCAAGATGACCCCACCCTCTTGACCTCATTTAAATGTAACACCCCTCAAATGTTCCTTCTCCATATACCATCACATTGGGGGTTAGAGTTTCAACATGTGAATTTTGAGAGGACATAATTCAGTCCATAGCACCATTTGATTCTGGTTATAAGTTGTATTTGGATAGACTAATGTACATATAGCTCAGAATTTTGCGTATGGCAGTAACTGATGCAATGATGCTAGCTGACAGTAACTTAGAATATAAATGAAGAGATAGATCCTTTAGGACCAGTGAAAATCACCGCAACGCTGGGCCTATTTTTCATTGAGTCTTCTCAATCACGTTGTAAGAAAAGCAATGGTCATTCTTCCAACTCATAAAATCACGTGGAAGAGGAAAGCCTTATCATTATTATTACTGTTACTAGAGAGACCAGGCCCTAGTGCAAGGAAAATACATTCAAAATTTACATTTTTGCAACAAGCTTTTGTTAGGCTTTCCACTTAAGAGAAAGATCACATGTGGTTTCCAGTTGAGTCCTTTGAGTTACTTGACCTGTTCAAACATGATGAAGGCCCACACTGGGAATCAGATGCAGATTTTGGTGATCAGTACCAGGTGTTCACAAAAACAGATGCAATGATCAATGGAACAGAATAGAAAACCCAGAAATGGACCTGCAATTATATGGTCATCTAATCTTCAAAAAGCAGGAAAGAATATCCAATGAAAAAAAGACAGTCTCTTCAACAAATGGTGTTGGGAAGACTGGACAGCCACCTACAGAAGAATGAAACTGGACCACTGTCTTACACCATACACAAAAATAAATTCAAAATGGACAAAAGACCTAAATGTGAGACAGAAAGCCATCAGAATCCTAGAGGAGAACACAGGCAGCAACCTCTTTGACCTTAGCCATAGCAATGTCTTACTAGACATGTCGCCAGAGGCAAGGGAAACAAAAGCAAAAACGAACTCATCAAGATAAAAAGCTTCTGCACAGTGAAGGAAACAATCAACAAAAGTAAAACACAACCTATGGAATAGGAGAAGATAGTTGCAAATGACATATCTAATAAAGGAGTAGTATCCAAAATCTATAAAGAACTTATCAAACTCAACACCCCCAAAATAAATAATCCAGTTAAGAAATAGGCAGAAGACATGAACAGACATTTTTCCAAAGAAAATATCCAGATGGCTAACAGACATATGAAAAGATGTTCAACATCACCCATCATCAGGGAAATACGAATCAAAACCATGACGAGATACCACCTCACACCTGTCAGAATGGCTAAAATTAACAACACAGGAAATGACAGATGTTGGTGAGGATGGGGAACCCTCTAACACTGTTGGTGGGAATGCAAACTGGTGCAGCCACCCTGGAAAACAATATGGAGTTTCCTCAAAAAGTTACAAATAGAACTACTCCATGATCCAGCAATTGTACTACTAGGTGTTTACCCAAAGGATACAAAAATAGTGATTCAAAGGGGCACGTGCACCCTGATGCTTATAGCAGCATTATCAACAATAGCCAAACTATGGAAAGACCTCAAGCGTCCATCAACAGATGAATGGATAAAGAAGATACACACACACACACACACACACACACACACACACACACACACTGGAATATTACTCAGCCATCAAAATGAATGAAGTCTTGTCATTTGTAATGACGTGGTTGGAGTTAAAGTGTATTATGCTAAGTGAAATAAGTCAGAGAAAGACAAATACCATATGATTTCACTCATATGTGGAATTTAAGAAAAAAAACAGATGAACATATGGGAAGGGGCAAAAAAGAGAGGGAGAGAGGGAAGCAAACCGTAAGAGACTCTGAACAATAGAGAACAAGCTGAGGGTCGATGGCAGGAGGGTGGGGGATGGACTAGATGAGTGATGGGTATTAAGGAAGGCATTTGTTGTATGATGAGCACTGGATATTATATGTAGACGATGAATCACTAAATTCTATACCTGAAACCAATTTTACACTATATGTTAACTAACTAGAATTTAAATAAAGAATTGAAATTAAAAAAATTACCAACTGTTCATCTCTGTTTGGCCTGTGTTTCAAAAAATTGTGAATGGACCTTGCTCCTGTTTTCTTGTCTGATCAATTACGTACAACTAGCTTTCGTGGACCAACATCTTTAAAGGCCATTTGGAAGCTTCAAACAGGTTAGTGATGAAATTTCTGCCCCACTTTGGAGAAACAGGGTGGGGTACATGGCCCATGTATATGCTGAGGGCTTTTTCTGTTTCTCTCTACTACACATTATCCTTTCCGGGGTCTCAGAACTCCTCTGGTTCTAGAAACGTGGCCTCCCCAGGAATCCTTGGCCAGACACTGCATTATCTGAAATGTAAGTAGGTTACATTCAGGATTTTTGGTGGTGACAGTCTCTGTTTTGGTTTCATTGTGACACTTCAGCTTCACCTCTGATCTCAGAAAGCCGTGTTGTCTTGTAAACTGGGTTTGGAAATGGCAGCAACTTAAAATAAGTCTATATTTCAAAGAAAAAATTTCAAACTATTAAATTTAACTAACAGGTTCAGTGGGAACCTTATAATATTGACCCTGTACATTATAAGATATGTACTGCTTCACAATAAAAAAAAAATGGTTTAGCACTTGTTTACAATACAGCATGAGGTATTTTCAGTCCTTGTATAGAAATTAACCAGAATCGTTAGTTAATTAACACCTCACCTTAAAATTGGTCTCGCCTTGCATATTAGGTGCTGATATTTCTTGATGGATGATGAAGAGATTTCGAGCAAAGGTCATGAGGACCCCCTGGAGATCTTCACCGATTGTTCTGTTAATGATATCCAAACAAATGAGTTTACCAACGATTCCCCTCACATGCTTAAAAACAATCACCCTCTCATTTGTGCCTGTCTGGTGGTGGAATTTAATGAGTATTTTCAATCTCACAAGGTGGCAATCTTCAGGGAGATATGAAAGATGAGGCTCCATTTTAACTTGTCAACAAAGAGGATTTGTGTAATAAATATTTTTTTATTAATCAACTTAGCAGAATATAAGAATAGCTTCAGTCATTCCTAGCAAAAGGCTACCACTGAGCTAGGACAGTAGTATTAGCTCATTTAAAAAATTGCTGAAATCAGCTTAAGAGAATTGTTGCTAGGTATAATTTATACCTAACGATGTCCTTTTCTACAGAGATATTTGCATCTCAGTATTCTGGAGACTTTTGTCTGGGGCTTATTTTCTTTTTCATGTATACAAGCAGTTCCTGCTATTTATGAGTATGCTCCATCCATGTTCCTAGGAGAATGTGTCCCATTCCGGAACAGCCAGCTTTATGAAGCTGAACACACACTTCAAGGTTTCAGAGACAACTTGCAAACCACCCTGTAGAATTTCACTGTGGTCAGTGAACATTCCCAAACCACTAGACTGTTGTTAAGTTTTAACTTTGAAACAAAACTGCAGGGTATTTCTTCTAGTTATTTTGTGAACTTTCTGTATCAAAGGGAAAAAATGGATGAAATGAATGGATTGATTTTTAAGAATTGTTCTGTCCTGAGGGTGTGAAACTGTAGAGCTGCCCCTTAAGGCAACTGCAAGAACTTTGGGTTACTTTCTTCCCAGTTGTTGCCTGTAAAATGAGTCATTAGAGTGTATGCCTTAAACACTTTTGGAATGGCTGCCTTCCAGCCTGATTAGGGTTTCCCATAGGTCAGCCTGGGAGCAGAAAGCTTCCCAGACCCCAGGACAGGAGACTGTTTGTCCTGCCACTGGCAGTGTGACTTTGGGGAGAAAGCTACTGAAGCTCCCTGGGTCTTCATTTCTTTTTTTTCTGAAATGAAGGAATTGGACTGGATTAGTGTAACTTCCAAACTTTTAGAGTTACAGCCCCCAAATCCAAGGACTGCCCACTCTTACTTCTTACTTCTCATAGTTACTGAACATTCGTATCTATTGCCTCTTTTAAGAGAATAATAGCCAAAGGCAACTTCAGAGTCAATAATTTTTAAAAGTGATTTGTACGTTATTGTCACAGAGTCAGTATGTATTAGACCCTGGTGCTTTTTTTTTTTTTTTAAGATTTAATTAATTAATTAATTAGACACAGAGAGATAGAGCCAGAGAGTACAAGCAGGGGGGGGGGAGCAGAGGGAAAAGGAGAAGTAGGCTCTCTGCTGAGCAGGGAGCCCGATGTGGGGCTTGATCCCAGGACCCCGGGATCAGACCTGAGCCAGAGGCAGAAGCTTAATGGACTGAGCCACCCAGGTGCCCTAGACCCTGGTGCTTCTTAAAACAACAGATTCCTAGGCTCTACCTCAGATCAACAAAATCAGATTCTTTGGGTTTGGGATCCAGGAATGTATAGTTTCACTGAGACCCTCATGTATATATGAATCTACCACTATATATATATTATATATATATGATTGAGGCTCATACTTAAAAAAATTAGTGTGGTGTGTGTGTGTGTGTGTGTGTGTGTGTGTGTGTGTGTATAATCCTGGGTCCACACATGGATTCATGTCCCTCTTGTCATCTCTCCTTAGCCTCCTGGGGTCCATGGTCCCCAGGTTGTGAACCAAGAGGTTGGATGGACTCTAAGTTCTCTTCCCTATTAATTCATTTCTAGAATTTCCTTCATTTTTCCTTCCTTGAAATTTCTTCTTGAATTCCGCTATTTCCCAGACATATACCAGTATAAATGGAGTCAGTATGAAGTTATCCTGGCAAAGCCAAACCACAGAATTCTCGTCTGTAAGGTCATCTCTCTTGGAGCCCTCCCCTTTCCTAAAGAGGTGGCTGACTAACATCTTCACCTGATGTGAACTGATTGCAACAAAGCCAAACAAAGCCCAGCCAGCTCATGAGAAGCCTCTCCTTAAAGCTCCAGAGAAAACCAACATAAACAACACAAAGAATAAAAGTTGGAACTTGCTCATCTTTTCTCTTTCAGTATGAATTCTAGAAAACAAAGACTCTGTCCTGATCACTGTCTATTAAATCATCCGTTCTCAACCTCCATGTCCGTGTGTCAGTGCGATTCCTGATGTACTAACTGTAACACCACCCACTTATCTCACAGTCAAGAGAGTACAGCTGCATGCAAGTGAGAATTTTGGGGATACTCTTGAACCCTACCTAATAGAAGAAGTAAATGAACAAACTTGGTACAAACTCACACAGGTAGTGATGCACTTCACAGTAGGCTGAGAATCTCTTCCATAATAGGATTCCCTACATTAGGTGGCCATACGGTATCAGAAAAGCACACTAGATTGAGGGTCTGGAGACACAAGCTATTGTGTGACACTGGTAAACCACAACCCTGCTCGACCCGGTTTCCTTTCTACACTATGAGAGTCAGTTAACCCCCAAGGTCCTTCCTTGCTCCGACATTCTCTGGTTCTATGGCTGTAGGAAGGGATGAGAAAGATGTTATAGGAAATAGTAGACAAGGCTCTAGATAGTCTTCAGGTGGCCCATGTCAATCAACAGTGCCCTTTCTGTAGAATATGTGAGCGGCAGTACCATCTAGAAGGTACACCATTAGTACACCACCAAAGCTAGCCTGCAGGTGAAATCTCAGGAGCAGGGTTAGGGATGGTTGGGCGACCTCCTCTTCATCACCAGTCTAATTATTCATTCTGTAGGCTTCAGCATCAGACCAACTTTGCTGCTCAACCAGTTTAATGATTGGGGATTTCCTTAAGTCTCTTCTGTCGCCTAAATTCCCTGATGCTGTCCCCTTGTCTGATTCCTCTGTGCCCAAGTGCCCACCTAGATCCCATACTGTGGCAACTTGGCCTCTGCCCTGTTAACACCATCCCTATCTCATCCTGTCAGTTCTAGGACCCAAGTTCTGCTCCTGCGTGTCAGCCTCTGCTGGGTTCTGCCACCTGTCGACAGGCTTTCTTCGTGCCATCCCCTCGCTGGCCTGGGTCTGGTAAAAGCAGCCTCCTCTTTGAGCTCCTATGGTTGTGCTCCCCCCAACTAACTCTCTGGATATCCTTTCACTCTTTGTCATTGGCCTTTCCTGATGCTGTAGTGGTTGCTCCTTGGGATGGTCTCCTGGCACCTGAACTCCCTGTGTATGTGGTTTCCCTGGCTGCTCTTCTCCCTTCACCTGAAGGGTCCTGTGCCTCCCAGCCTCATTCCAAGTGCATGAGGGTTTGTGTCATTCCAGTCCTGGCCAGCTTGTTCTTTGCAGTTTACCTTCCATGCCAACCAGCACCTGGTAAGGTAGGGTTCATGTCTCTGTGTTCTGATTTCTAGTTCATGTACTTAACTAACCCATCTGTCTGAATTTCTGCATTCCTGAGCTTAGACGTGTACTTGGACCTGAAACTTTACCTGCTTAATTAGACTCATAATTCTGGAAAATACAAAGTTCTTATCCCCCAGCTTGCCAACTTTAAGTCCATTGACTCTTTGGTTCTCCCAGTCCCTGTAACTGCCTCGTGGCCTGTGTCCTGCCACAGCCTGGCATATTAACTCATTTACATATTTACTAACTGTCCACCCACGACCTCATCAGCTTCGTGAGAGCAGGGACTTGTCTTGTGGTTTACTGCTATATCCCTAACACTTAGAACTGTGCCTGGCATGGTTGATAAAATGCTTTTGAATTTTCTGGTAGTGAGGCTAGGGCAGGGAGGGAGCTGAGGGATAGAACATCACTGGGAAGCAAAGGGTAGCTCCTTCCCTGCACATGCACTGAGGTGTCCCTGGCTCTATTCTCCTCCTGGACGTGAATATCTGGGCTGAGAAGATGAATGTATACTTGTTGGGTTCTGTCTCATTCCTGTTGCTCTCCTGGCAGTGTAAAAAAAGAATGGGGAAGAGAGCCTAAAACAAACAGTGAAGGGGCTCTTCTAACATGACCTAGTAAATTTTACGTATTTATGGGACCTTGGGGAAAGGTGGGGACTGAAGGGGATGATTCAGCCAGCCAGCTCTCCACCCAAGTGAAGAGAAGCATTTAAGCGTGTAAACACTGGAAAAGTGTCTGTTCATATCTTCTGCCCATTTTTTGATTTGTTTATTTGTTTCTCGTGTATTGAGTTTGAGAAGTTCTTTGTAGATCTTGGATACCAGTCCTTTATCTGTAGTGTCATTTGCAAATATATTCTCCCATTCCGTGGGCTGCCTCTTAGTTTTTCTGACTGTTTCCTTGGATGTGCAGAAACTTTTAATCTTGATGAAGTCCCATAAATTCATTTTATCTTTTGTTTCTCTTGCCTTTGGGGATGTGTCATGAAAAAGGTTGCTTTGGCTGATGTCGTAGAGGTTGCTGCCTATGTTCTCCTCTAGAATTTTGATGGATTCCTGTCTCACATCGAGGTCTTTCATCCATTTGGAGTTTATTTTTGTGTATGGTGTGAGATAGTGGTCAAGTTTCATTCTTTTGCATGTAGCTGTCCAATTTTCCCAGCACCATTTATTGAAGAGACTGTCTTTTTCCCACCGGATGTTTTTTCCTGCTTTATCAAATATTAGTTGCCCAAAGAGCTGAGGGTCCATTTCTGGGCTCTCTATTCTGTTCCATTGGTCTATGTGTCTGTTTTTGTGCCAGTACCATGCTGTCTTTGTGATCACAGCTTTGTAGTACAGCTCGAAATCCGGCATTGTGATGCCCCCAGCTTTGTTTTTCCTTTTCAACA
Source organism: Ursus maritimus (assembly GCF_017311325.1). Lineage (NCBI taxonomy): Eukaryota > Metazoa > Chordata > Mammalia > Carnivora > Ursidae > Ursus > Ursus maritimus. The sequence continues at coordinate 35,779,590 of NW_024425230.1, forward strand.
GTTCCTTGGAGATTCGGGGCCTTTTCTGTTTCCATACAAATTTAAGGACTGTTTGTTCCAGTTCTTTGAAAAATGTCCTTGGTATTTTGATCGGGATAGCATTGAAAGTGTAGATTGCTCTGGGTAGCATGGACATTTTAACTATGTTAATTCTTCCGACCCATGAGCATGGAATATTTTTCCATCTTTTTGTGTCTTCTTCAATGTCTTTCAAGAGTGATTTGTAGTTTCTAGAATATAGATCCTTTACATCTCTGGTTAAGTTAATTCCAAGGTAACGTATGGTTTTTGGTGCTATTGTAAATGGGATGGATTCCCTAATTTCTCTTTCTTCGGTCTCGTTATTCGTGTATAGAAATGCAACTGATTTCTGAGCATTTATTTTGTATCCTGCCACGTTACTGAATTGCTCTATAACTTCTAATAGTTTGGGAGTGGCTTCTTTTGGGTTTTCCATATAGAGTATCATGTCATCTGCAAAGAGAGACATTTTGACTTCTTCTTTGCCAATTTGAATACCTTTGATCCCTTTTTGTCGTCTGATTGCTGTTGCAAGGACTTCTAGTACTATGTTGAATAATAGTGGCGAGAGTGGGCATCCTTGTCGAGTTCCTGATCTTAAGGGAAAGGCTTCCAGCTTTTCCCCATTGAGAATAATATTTGCAGTAGGCTTTTCATAGATGGCTTTTATGAGATTGAGAAATGTACCTTCTATTCCTACACTCTGAAGGGTTTTAATCAGGAAAGGATGCTGTATTTTGTCAAATGCTTTTTCGGCATCGATTGAGAGGATCATATGGTTCCTGAGTCTTTTCTTGTTGATATGATGTATCACGCTGATTGATTTGCGAATATTGAACCACGCTTGCATCCCAGGTATGAATCCCACTTGATCGTGATGGATAATCCTTTTAATGTACTGTTGGATTCTATTAGCAAGTATCTTGTTGAGGATTTTGGCGTCCATATTCATTAGGGAAATCGGTCTGTAATTCTCCTTTTTGAGGGGGTCTTTGCCTGGTTTGGGGATCAAGGTAATATTGGCCTCATAGAATGAGTTTGGTAGCTTTCCTTCTGTTTCTATTTTTTGAAATAGCTTTAGGAGAATAGGTATTATTTCTTCTTTGAATGTTTGGTAGAATTCCCCAGGAAAACCGTCCGGGCCTGGAGTTTTGTTATTTGGAAGGTTGTTTATCACTGACTCAATTTCTTCATAATTAATTGGCCTGTTTAAGGAATCAATTTCTTCCGGTTTCAATCTTGGTAGTTTATAGGTTTCCAGGAAGGATTCCATCTCTTCCAGATTGCTTAGTTTATTGGCATATAGCTGTTGATAAAAATTTCTAATAATCCTTCCAATTTCAATGGTGTTCGTCGTGACCTCTCCTTTTTCATTCATAATTTTAATAATCTGGGTCCTTTCTCTTTTCTTTTGGATAAGTCTTGCCAGTGGTCTGTCAATTTTATTGATTCTCTCAAAGAACCAGCTTCTAGTCCTGTTGATCTGCTCTACTGTACTTCTGGTTTCTGCTTGATACTGTTTTGGGACTAACATAATATAATAAAAAATCATTATTAAAAAAAAAAAAAAGAGTGTAAACACTAGATTAAATTGTTAGCCACATTCGGCTACAAAGGTGGGGGGAAACCAAAACATTTGCATGAGTTTAAAGGGATCGATGAGGCTATTGTAATGGACAATGCTGTGGTAAAACAAAGGACCACACTTTGGAAAGGGGAGTTGAGAGGTATCCTGGGCACATCTTGGCCCATTTCAGTGTGCAGCTCTTGGGACATGTTTCTAGGGGACTGAGCACCTGGGGGGGTATTGAGGCTGCTCAAGACAGCAGGACGTTCACGCTTAGTAGGGAAATTGGCTCTTGGTGTTTCATGAGACCAGATCTTAGTGTGTGTAATCCTTTCAGAGTGAGGCCACAACGTCTGGTGTAGAAGTCAGAAGAAAGAAAAATAGGGCAGAAATGGTTTCCTAGTAAGTTAAGATAATTTAAAGGTATCAAATGGCCATATTCCAAGATATGAAATAAGATTGTGTCTCTAAAGTATGAATCTTAGATCAGAAGACAAATTTGCTAGCTCTCCAGAATATTCTGGGGAGAAACGTGCAGCAAATAGGAAACAGCAGCCTCCTGAGTGCTGCTAGCAGGACTTTTCTTAGCATACATGCATCAGGGCTGAAAGTGGAGCTGAGGAGGGGCTGTGGACCCTGCCTTTTACGGGAGCATCTTGCCAAGTCACCGGAGCACTCTTCTAAGTATGCCAGAATGACAGCTGCCCTCCTACAATATGGTTGTCTGAGCTGGTTCCTCCTCAGTCAGATTTATGGCGCCTTATATATGTATGTGTTTGAGTGTAATATGTTGTTGGAACTAGCCTCTTACCCATCAATTTTGGATAATTAATCGGTTATATTTATGAACCCCCACGGACACATCTAAAGTCATTTTATGAAATAGTTGAAGATCTAAATAAAACAAGATAGACTTCTAATAAATCAGCATGCTGATTAAAAAGTATGAGAAGCATCATTCTTATTGGTTGATATAGTCTATTTTTGTAGCTTATCACATCTCATAGACACACTTCATACTCACAACATTCCCAACTTGTCTCTCTTCAGGTGTTCATATAATATAAAAACAGTTCCTAGTCTGTCCTAGGGAGAATGGGGAGAAAAGAAATAGCGTATTATCTTAGAAGCCAAGAAAACATACTGCACTAAGACCACTAAGACTGATTGGAATTAAAATTCAGAACTACCTTCAAATATTGTAAAAAGCACATTTGGAAAAGCTGTCTCCAGAATATGGAGTGGATATGTTCTGGGACAGTGTTGTTGTTGTTGTTAATTGAGATATAATTTATTTATAACATTGTGTAAGTTTAAGGCATACAATGATACCTCGATAGGATACATTTATATATTGTGATGTAATTACCACTGTAGCCTTAGCTAATGCTTCTATCATGTTCTGTAATTATCATTTCTTTTTTGTGGTGAGGACATGTAAGATCTAGTCTCTTTGCAGTGTTGAAGTATATAATATAAGTATATAAGTATATAATACAGTATTGCTGACTATATGACTGTGCTGTGCACTAGATCCCCGGAATTTATTTATCGACTAGGTGCAGGTTTGTGTCTCTGCAATTCCTCTACTTCCCAACCTGTAACCTCCACTCAACTCAGTTTCTGAGCTCAGCTTTTTTAGTTCCAAATATAAATGATATCATACACTGTTTGTCTTTGTTTGGCTTATCTCGCTTAGCATAATGCCCTCAAGGTCTACCCATGTTGTTGCAAATGGCAGGATTTCCTTCATTCTCATGACTGAATGATATTCCATCATATATATATATACACCACATTTTCCTTTTCCATCAGTGGACACTTAGGCTGTTTCCATGTCTTGGCTCTTGTGAATAATGCTGCAATGAACATGGGGATACAGAGATCTCTTTGAGATGCTGATTTGGTTTCCTTCAGATATATGCCCAGACATGGAATTGCTGGATCATATGGTGGTTGTGTTTTCATTTTTTTGAGGAACCCCTACACTGTTTTCCACAGGGGCTGAGCCAATTTGTTTTCCCACCAACATGCCCAAGGGTCCCCTTTTCTCCATATCTGCGCCAAAACTTGTTATCTCTTGTCTAGGCCAGTGTTTTTTTTGAAATACGATCTTCAGAACACCTGCATCAGAATCATCTAGTGTGCTTGTTAAAAAGGCATTTTCAAAGGCATCATCCAAACTCAAGATCTTTGGGAGGAAATCTGTCTTTTAGCTCACTTCCTGAGTGATTCTCCTGCAAATCAAAACCTGAAAACCGCTATTCTGAGAGCAATGGGTAAAAATGTATAGGGAAGCGATTTGTTGCGTGGAAAATAATTCGTATTTCAATGGAAAACTGTATGTGGTCTATGGCACATCCTATTGCCTTGATTCTATGGGAGATATTTATAATTCTGTAAGTCCTAAGTGACTGAGAGACAAATTCTCTGCAGTCTGGGTGAGACCTGTCTCACCTGGTCCCCTTGTGCAAAAACCAGTTTTCTCCCCCTCTGCATATCCATTTCAGTATTCCTGACGTATAAAGATGTTCGGGTATTTTGGATTCTTTTTTGTACTGATTATAACATCAGTCTAATTTCTCTGTTAGGTAAAATATCATGTTTTTATTTTTGCATCTGTATGAGAGGCATGCTATTATCCTTTTTTTTTGAAAACTATCTTTAAACTGTTTTCTCCAAATAAATTAAAAGTTAACACTGGAGTTCTCCAGTAGTGGAAATGGCTGCCCTGTGGAGTCGTGAACTCCTCATCATGGGAAGTCCAAAAAAGAACTATTTTTGAGATTTAGTAAAAGAAATTATATGCCAGAATTAAGACTGCCTATTGACTCCTCATTTTGTCAGGAAATACGGGCATGAGGACAGGCCTTGGATTAGAACAGTGGATCTCAATCCTGTCTGCACATTAGAAGCATCTGAGTGTTTTAAAAAATATAATGCCTGGGCCCTACCTCCAGAAATGCTGGAATGGGCCTGAGGTACACTGTCATGCTGCGCCATATTTGAGCCTGAGGCAAAGGAAAACTTAGTATGTTTTAATTTAAAATTATGATAGTTCGTGGGCCATGGATTTTTTTTGCATTAATTTTGATTTTTAAGATAATACTTTACAATATTTTTTATCTTTATTACTGAGCATTTTTTGTGCTGTCTTAAATTTTATGCTCTGAGTATGGGCCTCACTTGCCTCATCCTAATCCCAGCCCTACTTGGCTATCTGTATTTTTTTTTTTTAAAGATTTTATTTATTTATTCGACAGAGATAGAGACAGCCAGTGAGAGAGGGAACACAAGCAGGGGGAGTGGGAGAGGAAGAAGCAGGCTCATAGCAGAAGAGCCTGATGTGGGGCTCGATCCCACAACGCCAGGATCGCACCCTGAGCCGAAGGCAGGCGCCCAACCGCTGTGCCACCCAGGCGCCCCATGTATTTTTTAAAGCTCCTCACGCAGGTCATTCCAATGGGCAGCTGGGTTGAGAACCACTGACTAGTTGATCTGTAAGGTATCGTGCATCCCTTTCTGGGGTGCCCAGTATGGTAGCCATTAGCCGCATGGGGCTACTGAGAACTTGAAATATGAGTAGCCCAAATTGAGAGGCGTTGTAGCTTTCAAAGTCTGAGTACAAAAAATGTAAAATATGTCATTAATAATTTTTATATTGATTACACATTGAAATGATATTCGTTTTCTGTTTGGGGAACGTCCTTTTCTTGATATTGATTTTGAATCAATCAGGTAGGCTAGGTGATACTGCAATAATTAAAAAAAAATTCAATTCTTAGTTGTTTATAACAACAAATGTGTGGTTCTTGCTTGTACTCCATTTCCCACATGAGCTGGCATGGGTCTCTGGTCACTGTTGGTACACTCAGGGACCCAGGCGAAGAAAGCTGTGTCTCAGTGTGCTTCCATGATTTCTAAAGCAGGAAAAAGAACATGGTGACTTATGAAGTGGCTCTTGAAGGCTTCTGCGTAGAAAGGACGTGTATCACTTCTGCTCATATTTCATAGGCCCAAGTAAGTGACATGGCCATACTAGACATCAGGGAGAGGACTGAGGAAGTATAATCAGCCTGTTATGTGCCTAGGAGGAAGAGAATCAGAACATTGGTGAACAGCCCTAATGATCGCCACCGTGGTAGTACCCTGGCCCGAGGAAATGATCGCTGGTGGTTATGGAGCTGTTTAGGACCATGGCACACTGCCTATGTATGTGTGAGCCCAGCCCTGCCCCACACTGTCGCAGGCAGTAAACATGACACTTTTCTCCATATGGCTTTCATTACAACTTCATTTCATTAGGAAATCAGTGGGGGTATTCTGTCGCATTACAGAAATACCAAGAACGAGACCCACCAAATTGCTTACAAACTCCACAATGCTTCCTTCCAATATTCAGCAAGGAAAATACATTCGTGAGGTGATCTCATTTCCCTTTTTTCCCTTCAGAGTTTGGATGAGAAACATTGGAAATTCTGTGATCATAACGGGAAGAAAGACATAAATGTTGAGAACAAGGACTTTTGAGGATTCTTTTGGTAACATTGACAATGATGTGTTATTAACGTTGCTTCTTTTTCTGGAAAGAGCACCCACATTAAATTTGACCAAGAATGGCAGCGGGTAGCATAGCCTACACTCATGTTTTTGGACTTAGCATAACTCTTGGAGGCAATAATGGTCTAGAGAAGTTAAGTACTAAACATAACACCCCCCCCCTCTTTTGTAAGGTAGAGAGGCATGGGGGCCACAGAGAAGTTTGTGTTCCTTCAGCTAAAGAATACATAAGGGGTACCGAGATGGAATATTTTATTTGAAATCATTCCCAGCATTCTTGGACTGGATTGGTAATAATATTTTAGAAATACAAATAGTCCTTAGGGGGGTAAAGATACATAGGGGACACCCTTGGTGTAAGAGAAAGAATCACGTTTGACTTTATGGATTCAAATGTTAGTTCCACAAAGTGCCTGGCTGTGTGATCTTGGGAAAATGCTGACACTCTTTGAGCCTAAATTCCCCAGTGTAATCTGGGAGAAATAATAGCTTCTGACAGACGAGACGGGAACGTTGAGGATGTAATGAAGTTAGTGCTTCACTCAGTGCTCAGCACATAGTGGGTGCTCTGCAAATGCTGGCTTATCACCTGTCTCTTCAGGAAAAGGCAGTTAAGAGAACAAGAGCACAGTTCAGACCAGGGATGGACCCTGGGATATGAAAAGACGAGAACCCATCTCAGGAAAACTGGAGCAAGATATTGTTGGAGAACTCCCAATGACTCTTTTCCCTCACATTAAGAGTTTTAGGATGTCATGTGTTTCATCTCTGTCTCTTTTCTTGTACCTTCTTTTTATTGGTTGTTCTTTTTTTGTTATCTTTGTCCCCACCTCCCCCCTTTGGTGGATTCGTCCTGTGTTTGGATTTTATCTTCTCTCTTTTCTTCTTCATATTGTTCTGTCACTCCATTGCCCCCAATCCATATTTCTCTTTCTTCCTCATTTCAGCTCTCATCCTTTGTGGGGTGTGTAGCATAGGTGACCTGGAGACAGAGCCAGTCGTGTTGTGCGGGCCCCTCTGCCCTTTCTGTCATTCTCCTCACCTTCAGTGGAACTCCCTCTGCACCATCCACTGTTCCCCTGGGGTCATGGCAGTCTGTTTTTCGTATTAAAATTTGTTCTTAGAAATGAATCTGGTTGACTCAGAGCCACAAAGGTGTAAATAACTTATAAAATTTGGTGCTTTACTTTTCCCGAAAATATTAGAACTTCAATCACGTAGAAAGCCTTTAGCCAAAGAAATAAATCTCTCATAATAATTTCAGGCAATAGAAAAGTTATAGAGGATATTTTCTTCTGGGCAGGAGACTTTCCCTGCCAAACATGCCTATCCACAGAGCTTGTTCTGCTTTGATATTTTAGAAGAGAAGGAAATAAAATAGATTCCGAGAAAGCTGACGTTAGATTTAGCCACCTTCTGGCATGTGGAAGGGTTTCGGTCTAATCAGTTTGGGGCTAAAAACTATTTAATTCCAAAAGGATTCTGTAGAGCAGATGTAACAATTAATTTCAGGTAAATCAGTTCAATCTGGCTTTTTCAGTCTTTCTTATATTTTACCAATTTTAACATAATTTGTAAGGGAATATGAGCTCCATTATATGTGTTTGCAAACAGCATGAATCAATCTAACCGCAGAGCCTTATGCGCTCTGATGGTGCCCTGCAGTGTGGTGGGAATTGCCCAGTGGTGGTTGGGCTATTCTATTCACTGTTGGCCTCATGCCTAAGATCTACATGCTTTTCAAGAGCCTATAAAAAGAACTGATCCCTAAAAAATTGCATTTGTTCTCAAGTATGAGAAATGAAAATTAATAAATGTAGAACTGAATGTCTGCAAATTAAAACATTTGATCAGTTGGTTGTTGCTCAATTCTGTCATTATCTACAGATGACTTTTAATATGAGAGGTGATTATATTTTAATATGTGTGATGTCATGTGGAATGGGTCTTCTGCAAGTAAGAGTGCATGGGTCTCTTAGGTCTTAGAATAAGCCGTCAGTGTCAGAGATTTGAAAATCTGAATCAAAGTGCAAAATCACGGAACTATTCCTCAGAGTAAAGGAGTCTTTAGGCACAAAATAGAGATTCTAGTTTAGGTAGGAGATATTACATCCCGTTTGCCCTCAACCAACTGCAGTAAGGATGAAGCAGCTGGACAGGAGCCATCAATATCATTGGCAACAGACTAAAAATAGGAACAAGTGTGTGTGTGTGTGTGTGTGTGTGTGTGTGTGTGTGTGTGTGTGTGTGTTTAAATCAGAACTCCTCCTGGGAAGAAACTACTATATGGAAGTAGAAGGATGCCATGGACTGAATTGTGTGTCCCCCCAAATTCGTATGTTGAAGCCCTAACCCCCATGTGACTGTATTGGAAATAGGACCTTTAAGGAGGTGGTTAAGGTTAAGTGAGGTCATAAGGATGGGGCCCTGTTCCAATAGAACTGGTGTCCTTCTAAGAGAGCTTACAGAGACGCCAGAGATCTCTCTCTCTCCCTCTGCCATGTTGGGGTACAGGGAGAAAGTGGGCATCTGCAAGCTACAAAGAGTGCTCTCACCAGAAACCAAATTGCCCGGGTACCTTTCCCTTGGACTTCGCAGCCTCTGGAATGGCGAGAGAGAAATTTCAGTTGTTTAAGCCACCCAGTCTGTGGTGTTTTGTTACGGCTGCTCAAGCAGACTGAGGCAGAGGATATTCATTGATATGCAGCTTTGAGTGGGGTCGGGAACTCAGGACATGCTTCAGGAGCAAGAGATGGTCCCCTAGATGTCCCCTAAGTCTGGTGAGCTGCAGGGCTTTTGCTTTACCAAGGTGGGTGTGCAGGTTTGGGACCAAGCTGAACTTCCAGGACCAAGGGCCACCCCGCTGTGGAGCTTCCCCAGGCAGCACTCAGCCTTCCTCTAAATGCAGGTTAAACTAATGTTTAAAGAATATCTGTCTGAAGGGACACTGAATTACTAGCTGCCTAGATCACCCCACCTTGGCCAACCATCCTCTTCGTACCTTGATGTCATAGCCGATGCCATGGGCCTTGCACATTTGGAGGAGAACGTAGTGGAAAACCAGCGAGAGATTGTCGTGCTTCAGCTGGGTAGTCATCACTGCATAGCGAATGGTCGCCGGCGACTGGAAAAGACCACAACGGCATGTAAGACTCTTTAGAAAATATTTACGTAAACTCTTAACTTTAGAATAGTCATAGGTTGACAGAGAAGTTGTGAAGATAATACAGAGGGTTCCTGCTCCCCTCTTGTTAACATTGTGGTACGTTTATCCCAGGAGGAAACAGATTGCCTCATTACTGTTAACTGAAGTCTGTTCTTTATTTGGATTTCATTAGTTTGTCCTAAATCCCTTTTTCTTTCTTTTTTTTTTTTTAAGATTTTATTTATTTATTCAGGTTCCCAGCGGAGGAGCCTGATGTGGGGCTCGATCCCACAACGCCGGGATCACACCCTGAGCCGAAGGCAGATGCTTAACCGCTGTGCCACCCAGGCGCCCCCTAAATCCCTTTTTCTGTTCCACGATCCCATCCAGGATACCGCAGTGTATTTACTTGTCACGTCTCCTTCGGTTCTTTTGGGTTGCGATGATTTCTCAGACTTTCCTTGTTTTTGATGATCTTGACAGGTTTGAGGAGTACGGATCAGGGATTTTGTAGAAGGGCCTCTGGTGGTATTGTCTGATGTTCTTCTCCTGATTGGACTGGAGTAATGTGTTTTTTGAGAGGAGGACCGCCATAGGATCACTTCGTATCAAGGGCACATGTATCAACAGGACTTACCGTTGACGATGCCAATTTCGATCTCATCAAGGTAGTTTTTGCCAGTTTTCTCACTATACAGTTACTTTGACCTGTTTCTGTACTATACTCTTTGGAAACAAGTCACTAAGGGTAGTCTGCCTTCTTGAGAGGACCAATGTTAGAATTTTGATTGCAGTTGCTTTCTTTGTTTGAGAAGGTTCTATTCCTTATCTTGCTTGCCTATCAGTGGGAGCTATCCCAAAGACACGGGTTATGTTAGGCCTGAAGTATTTCAATTATAGTATTTCCTAAAAACATTTAAAGTTGAGTACGTACAAAAGAACATATAGGATCCTGACAATTCTGTAGCATGTCCTTTGTGAGATGTGATATTTGTCTTTGAAAATCAGCTATGTGTATCCTTAGAGAACTGGAAATTTGGAGAACAGCATGTAGGGCCGTGGCCAACCTTAGGGCATAGAACGTGAACGTGGCTGGCACAGATTTTGAACTTTGGGGGCCCTTGGGTGGGGAGGCAACCAGGTGCTTGCCCTTGTATGGTGACGGAACAGGAGAAGGAAAAGGAGGTGCTGTTGGTCCACAGCTGGCTATAAGGAACATAATGACCTGACACTGTCGGTTGTGAAAGGTCCAGGCTTGCCCTCTCTATCTCTGAGATAATGCAGGGGGACTGGAGCTGACTGAGTGCCCAGCAGAGGATGAACATGTTTTCCCTGCCCATATAACACAGATGCAACACACGTTCCTTCTCTCTCAGATTTCCCGTTCACCTTCTGTGACATATTTCCGCACGTATATTGTCTTTTCCCTGGACACTTACAGAAAATACTGTATCTGATGGTCATGTTTTCAGTACTGTTAAGCCTGTTCTTCCCACGTATAGGCAGAGTCCACATCTATGAAAATGTTAGGCTCCCACAGACGAATGCATCTTGAGTTGTACATCTCCATTAGTACTGTTCGATTTGTAGCCACAGAGCATTTTATTTTCGCCAAAGAAAATCTACTGGACCCTCACAAGCCTCACAACTGTACTTTGTTACCACTCTGACCTATCATGGATTGTTCCCCCGGCTGCCTCCCTGACATGACGCGAGTTCTCTGAAGAAGGCAGACACTGTTTGGTTTCCGAATCCCCAGGCTGGATGTGATTCCAGCACAGGACATGCATTCAGTGTTTCCTGAGTGAAGGACAGAATGGCTGCATGGAATAGGGTACGTCTATAGCACTTCCCTCTGACCGAAGAGACTCTTCCAGTGTGATTCAGGGGACATCCAGTCAGTGAGTGCTTTGGGGCAGAAGCAGACCCTAGAGAATGACCGGAAATCCCCAGAGAATGACAGCTCAGGGCACTCGTTCCAGGCCTGGCCCTGGTAGACTATCTTTTGGAGGACCGTGGAGCTCTGGTGGACGTGGTAAAGTGATTGGTGGGGTAATAAGAATGGGCTCAGAGAAGTGCCAGCTCAGCGGCTCAGGCGGTCTGGAAGAGTGTGACCACCAGGCTTACTCACCCTCTCACAACAGGCTGGGCCGTGTTCCTGCCTTCACGATGAAGGCCCAGAAGCCTGAGCTTTTGCATATGGAAGTGAACTGTAAATACTCTGGAATTCCATTGTGGTTACTGAGCATGTAATTGCGTGGTGATTACCATGAATTCGCAAGATAATTCCAAGGTTATTTTTGTCTTTTAAACTTGTCTTATGCTGCCATAGGATATAAACTCGCAAGCCCAAGCCTAGGCCCCGGTCAGTGAGGGAGAGAGATAGGCAGGTGCCTGCAGCCGGAATCAGCTCATCACTATGGATCTTGGCTCCAAAGCAGGGCAGAGAGCTCGCTGTCTAGTACTGCTGGACGACAAGTAAGGACAGGCTATCCCAAGGTTTCCTCCTCTCGAGAGACGCGCTGCAGTTCCCCCTCCTCCCAGACCAGGGGTTAGGATTCATAAAGAGTCTGAAAGAAAAGCCAGAGTATTGGGTCTAGGTCTCCAAGCTGTGTCTTTCCCATCACCGTCGCTGTCCTACTCCAGAGCTTTATGGCCTGGACAGCTGCTTCTGCTTCCTACTTGGGAGGTGGGGATGCAAGCAGAATTCTGTGGTGGAAAAGTTATATGGAGTCAGAAAGACGGAAAACCTGACCGACCTTGAACGTGTCATTTAACTGCTCTGACTTTTAGTGATTAAATAAGTGCCTAGCACAGTGCCTGGCCACTGATAAATGGCAGCTACAAACATTGTTCCTCTTCCTTTGAAAGCATCTGCAGGGCTCGGAGCATTTTGGACCTCCACTAAATGTAATTTCCCAGCTGTTCCCTGCTGGTACCTGGGATTCCAAGCATTACCGCAAGATTGTTTCTCAGACCCGTGTTGGTCAGGGCTCAGAACTCTTGAGTGTCTCCTCCTTGCCTTCAAGATGAAATCCAGACACCTGGCTTGGCTTGCAGACTCTCCTGCACTGGCTCGGGGGATTGCTGCAACCACTTCTTCCACTTCCCTTCCCCGATTCTCTGCCCCAGCCCACCTGGTTCACTGCTAGCCCCTCACAGACCATGGGCTCTCTTCAGCCTTATCTCTTCTGCTGGGGCAGTCTCCTTTCCCTTGCCACTTAGTGACTGTCCTAATCTATAAGGCCAGGCCAGGTTCCTTCTTTCTAGTAGAGTGTCCCCTGTCCCTGCCAGTCCCAGTCCACAGTCCTTTCTCCTAAGAACTCCAGCAGCAGATTGAGGGGCTCTCACTCAATGGCACTGAAATGCAGCCTTGTGGTTTTCCTTGTGTAGGTGCTGTCTACTTTAGATTTCTTTTCAAGTCTTCGAGGACAGGGACTTTGTCAAATGTCTTTGTATCCCTGATGCATGGTACAATTCCTGGCTTATGTTAAGTGGTTAGTAAATGTGTTACAATAATACCAACATATGTGAACATATGTGATACACCTCCTCTTTTTAGACTTAACCAACTCCACAGTTTCTACAGGAAAAACTGTTGATGGTCTAGGGTTGTCTTTTATTCAGCCTGATAACACAGGTGTGACAATGTTGTGGTGAGGATTGGATGAGTATCTAAAGACCTTAGAACAGTTTCTGGCACAGAGAAAACAGTCAAAAAATGTTAGTGCTTATTATCATTTGTTAAAATAATTTCACAAATAAGGTAAGTTATTTAAAATAAAAACCAACCAGCCAACAAATTTTTTCATTAGAAAGGGCCTTGAATCAGAATGCTTGAGCCTAATATAATAAAAAAATATTTTAAAAAAAAGAATGCTTGAGCCTTGCTACTTATTTAACTATATGACCTTGGGCAGCTCACTCAACTTGCATAGCCTCAGTTTCCTAATCTGTAAAATGGGTATGCTAATCCCTGTCTTATCTATCCCTTGGGGTCATCATGGGGATCAAATAAGCTCATGCCAATTTAAAGGATAAAGCATTATGCAAATAGAAAACATTTTTTAAAAGGTTGACTTGTGTAATCAACTCTTTTCTGATGCTGTAAAATCCATTTAGGTTTGCCAAGGAAATCACAACAACCTAAATGGATTTTACAGCAAGAGAAGACTCCTCCGTGACCACCTGGCCCATTCAGTGCTGTGTCTTGGCCTAGCTCAGAGCAGATTAGAAGCCAGTGGATAATGGCAGTATGCCTGGAAACAACCTCAGCACAGAGGGATATGAAGCCTCCTTTGGAAGAAGACTTTCTCTATAGCCTCAACCAGAGACTTCTTTAGGGATGAACTTAAGCTGTACTCTGGGGCCAACTCCCTGGCTCTCAGCCAGTGCCAGGCAGGTTGCTCCTAACAGTGGTCAGACACACGGGCTTTAAAGTCTGGCGGCCTGCGCTTACATTCTGGCTTCCACTCTTGCTTGCTGAGTGACCTTCCACAAGTTGCTTGACATTTCTTAGCCTCAGTCTTCTTATCTAAAAATGAGCATAACAGCCTGGATGACTCCGTCGGTTAAGTGTCTGACTCTTGATTTCGGCTCAGGTCTTGATCTCAGGGTTATGGGATCGAGCCCTGCATTAGGCTCCATGTTGGGTGTGGAGCCTGCTTAAGATTTTCTCTCTCCTTCTGCCCCTCCCCCTGCATGTGCTCTCTCTTTAAAAAAAAGTGAGCATAATAGCAGCACCTGCCTAATATATTGGGCTGTGTAAAGATTCATATAAAGCATTTAATTATAGTACATGCTGTGGAGTAAAGACTTAGTACATTTTGGATGTTATTATATGTATTATGGTTATTTGTTGGTGTATCCGTGTCTTTTGATAAACTTGGAGCTCTTTGCTGCTTATCCTTACATCCTTTGTGCTGAGGACAGGCGAGCACCTGACCACTGTAGGTGTTGAGTGAGTCTGCTGCATTTACTTCTAGCTGGTGCCTGTCTAAAGTAGTAACCGATAGCTAAGATGATGGCTGACGAGGACTTAGGATCTGACTTCTCATAACAATATTACCTCTTTCTAAAAGATTTTTCAGGAAGAAGACCTTTTAATGAAAGGCTGTGGTATGGAGGAATGGGCCCTTCCTGGGTCCCCTTACAGGAACAGTGAGATGCCCCCCTCAACACCCCTCTGTACATGAGGCTGCCTGGGCTAGGCTTGGTTTAGAGAGAGCCTCATTTAACAGGCCCCATAAAATCAAATCCTTCGAGAAACCTTGGCGGTCCCTTAGCCCTCCTTTATTTTGCAAACGAGGAAACTGAGGCAGAGAGCGGTCAGAATTCATGATCCGTAACTTTCAGACCAGGGTTCCTCACTCCAAATTCCCATTGGCTGCATTTGGAATGTGTAGACATTTCAGAGGCTAGACTTTTCTAGTGAAACGGGGGAAACATAGAAGAGAAAATATTATCGGTAGAAGTCTAGTCTTATTAAACTACCTTTCTAAATCACAATCTAACAAGAATGCTTCAAGCCAAATAAAGGAAGCTCGAAATACTCCTTTTCACTGGAGAATATAATTTTGCTTCAGCCACAATTTAAATTGATTTAGTTCTGAGCACCAGCACTTGAAGTGTGGAACGTATTCTATTTTCGCCATGATACTTGTTTTGACAGTGATGCATTTCAGTTGACATAGTTGAAATCCTTATGTAATAAATCTCTGCCTGAAAATTAATCATGTTTATAATATTCTGAGAATTAATAACACCCATTGCTCAAATCATTAACTTAAAAAAGGAGCTTCCAAAATCTGTTCTCGGCAGTGAGGGACCACAAATAAATGAATGTTTGATAAAATAATCCAAGTAGCAGTTTAACAAGCGTAAACTTGAATGTGGTCGCAATAACACAGAACTATTGTTTAAAGGTTGGCAGAGGCTGATGAGGTTCTTATTTCAGTTACAAGGCAGGCACCCACATGCATAATGAACTGCGCTCTGAATTATTAATGTGTTGCTTATTTAGCCTCATCTGTCTGGAAGATAATGTATCCTAACTCTAATGAGTGATTGGTTTTGTACATAATTACAGTAGCAGCAGTAGCGGGGAAATGTGTGCCTTCAAAGAAGGAGTTCTAAAAATAAAGTCATCACATAAACTCCGTTGTCGTGGCATTCTATCAAAATCAAACCCGAAGCATTTGAGAATTCATAATAAATTACAGGAGACAGAATCATTATTAACATCATAATTTAACACAAAAGGTTTTACTTAATCATTCATTACAGATCATGTGCTGTTAAAATGCTTATAAATGACTTGGGTTGTTTTAAGATGTTGGCAAATATGGTCCCTCATGGCCACTGACCCACCTGTGGTGCGGAGGGTCCACGGAGAGAGAGGAGGAGTAAAAACAATTGGAAAAGGCAGTGTTTTTTCCACATTCTGACAGAATGTTAATTAAAAGTTTAAAATGTCGTTAGGTAGCTCCTTTTCTTTTCTGCCTGGGACTCATTCGACCTGGTTTCTGACCTCAGGTGGTTAGTTGTGGAGGACGCTGGAGCAGAAGCCCATGCACCTGGCCCGACTGGCTCTAGATGACAGTTCTTTGCCACCTGTTTCTAATTTGGGACAAGGGTTCTTTGTAGAGCCCAGAAGAGTCTTTGCTTCACCCTGCATAGCAGATTATTTAAAGGAATAGGCTCAAAGCAGAAGTATTTTGTAGGCATTAGTCCTGAATGCGCCCTCTTTATCGTTGCATCCGTCGGTGCCTTTCCTTTTTCTTCCGTCTTCAAAGGGGGCTGTCAGCTGACTGATTATAAACCTGATGGCATCACAGCCTATTCACACTTGTTCAGGAGGCTTCAGTTTGGTTGTAAATTGCATCGTGTGTGCAAGTGTGGATGCTTCTTTTAAGAATAGCCTATCCCGTGTGTACGCGTGCGTGGCTCCCACGCATGCACATGTGCACAGTGGCACCAGGGCGAGAACATCCATTTATCTTTCTAAAACTACAAGCACTTAAAATTTATCCGCACATCAGAAAAGCTGCGTAGCTTTTCTTTAGTGATTGTAGAGACATTTGAATTATTGAAGATCATAATGCTTCCCTCTTGAGTGCAGGCAATTCCTAGAAGTGTTCAAGACTCTTGATCACAGGAGAATTCCTGTATGTTGCCTGTAGCTAGGATTGAAACCTATAGGCGAGATGGGGAAAATGGGAGAGTGCTTCCAATTCAGAGTACAACTTCTGCTTACAGCCTTCTGAAGCAATATACTGAAATGTAGCAAATTGTCTTGGAAAGTCTTGAATTGAATACTAACTCAGTTTCCAGCTTCCTTTTAGAAATGGCATGGAGTTAGGTTTGTTAGGCCACAAGGTTCAAGTTTTACTGCTGTTCCTCTATCCAGCATTGAACTTAGGGTCCTGTAGGTCCCTTTAGTGAGGATGGGGGCCACAGGTGGAGTGGGACCTGGTTGATTCTCAGCGAGGTCCTGGGACCTAATTAAAAGGGACATGTTCTCCTCCCCAGTCCAACTCGCCTTCTTTCTCTCTTTTTAAAAATGATTTATTTTTTTATTTGAGAGAGAGAGAGAGACAGCATGTGAGCAGGGGGAGGGGCAGAGGGAGAGGGAGAGGGAGAATCTTAAGTAAGGCTCCAGGCCCATCACAGAGCCCAATGTGGGGCTCAATCTCACAACCATGACATAAGCGGAAATCAAGAGTCTGACGCTTAACTGAGCCATCCATTTATTTATTTGAGAGAGAGAGCATGCAAGCGGGGAGGGGGGCAAAGGAAGAGGGACCAACTCTGCTTTTCTATAAGCAAAGAGATCGAGGGGATTCCAAGAGGCTCAGCAGAAAGGCAGGAGATACTGCTCTGAAAAAGTATCTCTAGGGCACTAGCGTGGGTCCTATTAACCACTGAAATTCCCCTTTTATCTTTTTGATGTAATAGCATCTCAAGTGGATGTTCATTTCCAAAAGGGTATGAAGACCATTGTAGGAGACGCAGAAGAAACCCTCTGGCAACAGTCAGAGCAGAGCCTCTTTCTGCTTCCATATTCCGTGTACATGAAGTGCCATCTGGTCCACTTGACCCTTGTTCTTCCTTCCCAAAACCAACCTAGCCCACTGTCTCCATGGAGATTTGTACTTTGTTGCCCTGGGTTCTAAGGTTGGTAAACCTCAACCAGCCCCAAGACTGCTAGCTCCAGCCACCCTAACAATGGGGCTAGTGATGAGATGGGAGGTTGGGGCCGTAGAAAGAGGCAGATGATGAAGACCCTCCTTAACCCAGCTGGGACGTTGGGATTTTCCTGAAGATGACAGGAATCATTTCAACCTCATAAGTAGGGGAGCAACATGCTCAGATTTGCTTTTCACCTTGACCATCTTGACTGTATGTATGGTTAGGCTGAGGGGAGGACAGGAGGCAGGGAATCTTAGTGAGGAGCAAAGCTAAGGCAGTATCTCTGTGGGGGGAGAAGAGGGATCAGCGTCGAGGCTAGCATCAACATGAGCTGGTGTTGACTGGATGTGGGGGTGGAGGTGTCCCATCAGCCTCTGGCAGGACCCACCACGAAGGAGTACAGGGGGAGGAGAGATGATGAATGCAGTTTGAGACAGCTTGACCCTGAGGACTCTAGAGAAGTTCTGTCGAACGGTGGATCTGGGAGTCTGGAGCTCAAAAACAAGATTGGAGCTAGAAAAATATGGGTTTTGTCAGAAGTTGCTGGTAGTTGAAGAACTTGTCCAGGGCTGCAAGATGAGAAGAGATGAAGGGAAATGTCCCCACAGACCCACCCTTGGAACAACCCATGTTCTTTCATCCCTCCAATATGGCGCCTTCCCTTTCTGGAATGCTCTCTCCCCTTTCCTCTGGCCAATACACTCGTACTCCAGAAGCCTGTTTTGGAGAGGCTAAGTGACTTGCCTGAGGTTCTTTCTTCTCTCTATACCCAAAGAGCTGGGCACATAGCCAGAGCTCAGGAAGCGCTTGCGTGTTGCTGAACACCATGGGGAATCAGGAAGCATCTGTTGCTTACCGGCACTGAGAGGGCATTGAGGCAGCTCATTTTCTTCTCTTTCTTGGGAACAAAGCAGGGCACTTTCAGGGTGCTCAGACTGCAATCCAGATGGCCGTTGGTCAGGTATAAGGTGAGCTGAGTCAGGGCCAGCTGGTCACTGTAGGAGAGGCTGAGGCCTGTTGCCCATACCTGATTAAAACAGGAGCCGCAGAAGTGAAGGTGAGATCAATGACCTGGAAAGAAAGCCCCAACCAGCCCTGACCAGCCAAAACCATGTCAGACCCAATCAGACTAGTGTATATGTGACCAAGTGGAGTAGATGTTTTT
The DNA here is from genome assembly GCF_017311325.1 of Ursus maritimus. Classification (NCBI taxonomy): domain Eukaryota; kingdom Metazoa; phylum Chordata; class Mammalia; order Carnivora; family Ursidae; genus Ursus; species Ursus maritimus. The sequence continues at coordinate 35,798,238 of NW_024425230.1, forward strand.
GCTTCTCTTTCTACTTCCTTCAACTGAAGGACGGAGCCTCCAATCTGATTCTAATCAGGGGATTGAACATTCTTGAGGGAAGTTAAAAAAATTCGAACACCTGGCCAAGGTAATCTGTTGGAGGTGCCCCGTTCCAAAAGGCTCATGGGGACTTTGACTCTCCCACCTGTGGTTTGCCATTTCTAGGAGAAGGAAGATGACACTTGTCTTGACCCAGCCAGTCCTTACCCTGTACGAGTTCCCCAGTTGTGCAGTGTTTTCTCTTGAGAAAAATGAGACTGGACAGGAGCTTCGGAGGATGGGGAACTAAAGAGGAGCAGACAGAGGGGGAAAGAGGGAGGGAATAGGAGAAAGGGGCAGTTTGCTCTGATTTCAGAAGAAGCAGTGCCAGGAAATCTCACTATGAAACTTCAGGGAAACTCATGATTGGCCTGTAAGTCTTAGAGCTACCCCCATTTGTTACCAGTGTGGGAAAGTCATTTTGCCACCCCACGGTGCCACGGTATCCTCAATGGGGAAACGAGAACTCTGAGAATGCCCAGCCTGGCTGAACAGCAGGGCTACTAGAAGAATACTGTGATGTAAGAAAAATTAAAGGCTTTGAGAAATAGACATATGTGAGGAATAGGTTGCTGTAAGCCACTCCCTAAGTAAGTCCATTAATTCCTTTGACAGACATTTACTGAGCATCTACTATAAACCGGAGATGGCAGAAGTGGGTCATGTGCTACCTCTCCCCTCTCCTGAGGCAGACCATCGTTCTTAATTGCCCGGCACCACCCACCCCCACACCAAATACAGAAGCACCCCCAGAATCCTCCACCATTCAATGCTCAAGGCTAGTGAAGGCAAGTTCAAGGTGATTGTGATAGTTACTGGGGAGTCAAAGGGAGACGGGCGCAGGTCCTGCCGTCAAGGAGGGGGAAGACAGACACTTACATATTCAGTCATTTACAACACAGTGTAATACGTGATAGAATAAAGGGAGGGAAGAAAGTACTGCTGAAGCAGAAAGGACAAACTGAGTTTGTCTAGCACAGTCCGGGCTGCATCCTGGAGAAGGTGACATCTAAGCTTTGACAAGCAACACAAATACGACCGGCTCCCGTGTATCAAGTACCTACCAAGGGCCAGTGCTTCTAAACGTCTCAGGTCTTTATAATAACCTAAAAAATAACAGTCCCATGTCACAGATGAAAAACACAGGTTCAGAGAGATACCTAAGTCCACACAGCCAGGCAGTGGCAGTCCTGGGATTTGAATCCAGTTCTTTCTGGCCCCAAGTCCATCCTTTTCCCATTCCCTGCTGGCAGAGACGGCGCCAGTCTGAGCCCAGCCATTCCTCAGCTGTACTAGTTTCCCAGTCACATTAAAAGCTAAAGCTGCAGCGGGTGAAAACATGCCCTTGTTTACTATAATCCGTGCCATGAAAGTGTCTTGTGGAGAAAACATGAAGTATTGTATTTCTGGAGTATGCTGTAATTAGCAGTAACGCATTTTCACTGTAGGAAGTTGGAAACAACCACATTTTCATGAAGACTTGATTAAACATATTTTCCTCTTAGAAGGCCTCCATGTGCCCCACATACCAACTCTATATGTTAAAATACATAGTACATCTGCCCTAGAGTGGACTCCTCTCAAACAAATCTAGCAGTGAGTGACTTGAGTAAGCATTGAATGTAAATGGCATCATTATAAGGATATTAAGAGGTCAAGCTGTCAAGGCCCCTTGCTAAACTGAAGCTAATTTCAGGAGTCATATTCGCGCAGTAATGCCCTTTTATAATAGCGAATAAATCACATTTGCAACAATTGTTAAAAACTAACTGCCAAGTATCTGTTGCAGTTGTAAATATCCTATTTGTCAACTTAAATATTTCCTGCTCTACGGCATGAAATGCAGATCAGATGGGGACAGCTACTTTTTCTTAATAGGAGAAAGGGAACTGGTTTTTCTTGCATGTCAGGCATTTTTTGTTTCAGAGCTTCTTTTTTGATGTTTTCATGTCCTTGATGAAAAGAAAATGTATGTAACAAACGTTATTAATATTTATGTTAATAACATTAATGTTTTGGTGATAAGGATTTTTATAAAACTTAACTCCAGTATAGTTCACGTACAGTGTCATATTAGTTTCAGGTGTACAATATAGTGATTCAGTGCTTCCGTTCATCACCTGGTGCTCATCATGACAAGGGCACTTGTGGTGATCAGGGTTTTAATGGGAAGGCAGCACAGTGTAGGGGAAGAGTGAGAACCAAGGAGTCAGCCTAACTCTGACCCTCACAAATAGTGTAAATTTGACCAAGTTATCTAAATTCCCTCAATCTCAGTATCCTGGAGTGTGAAAGGAGCAAACGATAATACCACACAAGGCTTCGGAAAACAAAATACATGCACCTAATATTGCGTTACAGATGATAAAGTTCAATACAGACGTCATTTTTGATTATTAAGCATTTCCTTGAAGAGTAGGATCTTAGGAGACACATTTTCGGTTGCCTGTGTGGCTATTAGATTGCCCCATTTAATAACTGTTTTCCCCATTCATAATCGTTGTGCTCCACCTCACAACAGCTCAGTCCAGTGGGTGGTTAGATTTGGGCAAGGTTGGTATTTCCCTGTCTCCATTTGACCAGTGGAGATACTGAGATCAAAAAGTGACTTCATGGTTTGCTTAAGATCCTAGAGCATGGGCCAGAACTCTGTTCTTTCTAGAGCCCCAGTACTTCTGCTTCCCTAGACTACCCTAAGCCCTTGGGTCACAAAAGAAATAGTAGAACAAATTTTGTTAAGCCTTTTCCTCAACAGCAGGCTTGCCTGAATTGCTCAGATAATTGTTCTGTTCTCCATCTGGTTTTTCCATTGAAGAAACCGCCTGAGGCATGCTTGTTTTGCGTATAGGGGTTCCTGTCTCCCCCTCTAGACTGTCAGCCCTTTAGGGGAAGCTGCGGAGTCTTTGTCTCCCCTCAGCAGCCCGTGTCTGGGGCAGGGCTGGGCTCACAGCAGGGCACATCAGCATCTCTGAGCACAACGCCACTCCAACCTTTAAGGAACAGGACCTAGGTGGGTCTCTAGAAACTGGTTTCAGATTCCAATGTAGGAGATACGCACTGAGCATCTCCTCTGTGCCAGCCTCATGCTTTCCCACTTAACCTCATTTAATCCTATCCTTGATTTTGGATTTTGCTGTTAACTTTAGAACCTAATCTCTGTCTGCACTCGATACTCCCTCACAATTTAGATGAGCAATGATGGCGGCCTGTACGAAGGCACTGTGAGTGGGGGGCGGAGAGAAGTGGATGGATTTTTAAATGTTAAGAAGTGCCTTTGATGTGACTTGCAGGACTTCTAATGACCAGCTTGACAGGTTAATTGATTAGCTATGACGGTGAAGGGAAAAACATCACTGAAGGTTAGTGCTGGAAAGACCCTTAAAAATCATCTAATACAATCAGTTTACTTTATAAATGGAGCGAAGTGGTTTGCCCTCAGTTACAGAGCAGGGTATCAAAGGTGTGGGATGAGAAAACAAGATGTCTCAGCTCCCAGTCATAAATCACTAGTTGATGATTGTTTGACTTATTGCTGATGTAAAAATCATTTTGTTAAAAATGACTAGAATGCTAGAGACATTTGCATCAAGGCCTTAAAAAGAATACATAACATGAAGATACTCATCTCAGAATTACTTGTAAGATTGAAAAATTGCAGCTGTCCAACATTTGGGTATTGCTTAAAAAGATTCTGACACGTTCAAGTGATGGGGCAGTCTATGATATCATCACAAAAGATAACAATTGTGAGTAACTTTTGATGGTGTAGGAAGATACACAAAAATATCAAGAGAAGGATATAAAGTCATAAAGGCAACATGACTTCAGCTTTGCAAAAATAATATTACACATAGAGAAGACTAGATGAGACTATAACAAAATGTTAACAGCCAGTGGTTAATATTAGCAGAATATTAGCAATAAGTGCAATTATATCTAGACTTCCATGTATGTTCTGGAATGTACTATTTGCTATGGTAGCCACTAGCCACTTGTGGTTATTGAGCACTTAAAATGTGGCTGGTTCAGGGGCGTCTGGGTGGCTCAATCAGTCAAGTGTCTGCCTTTGGCTCAGGTCGTGGTCTTCACCTTATCGGGCTCCCTGCTCAGTGGGGAGTCTGCTTCTCCCTCTCTCTCTGACCCTCCCCCTGCTCACACACTCTCTCTTGAATGCACACGCGCGCTCTCTCTCTCTCTTGAATAAATAAATAAAATCTTTTAGAAAAATGAGGCTGGTTTAAATGGAGATGTGCTCTAAATGTAAAATACCAGATTTTGAAGAATGAGGAGGTAAAAAGAACATGAAATATCTCCTTAGTAATATTCTATACTGATTATATTTTGAAATAATAATACTTTGGTTGTGTGGGGTTAAAAAAACACATTAAGACTATGTTTGCCTATTTTTTTGTTATATTTTTAAACAAAGCTACTAGAAAATGAAAAATTACACATGGCTTACATTCTAGTTCTATCGGATTGATTGCAAAAAAGCCCGTGGCAAGCTCAGCGAGAGACAGAGCCAGTAGAGGTGTGGTGGGGGATACTGCAGAGGCCCCAGCTCTCCGCTGCTCAGACAGGCCCTGCACTGTCCACGACTGCATTAGGAGACCTGGGACAAAGCGGGCAAAACACGGGGCAGAAGGCAATCCAGAAACTATGACAACCTCATCGACCTTCAAACAAGCATGTGAGAAGCAGAAGACAGGAGCAGGCAGTGGCAAGCTTGCCCACAGTTGTCCCCTTCCCAGGTTCTGCATCCTGTTTGGGCCACAAGCTCTGGGATGAAAAGGTAATAGACTCCTGAGTGGGAGGTATGGAGGAGAGGCCCAGTCTTGAGTCCCTTTTGCCTTGGGTGCTCCAGGCAGGTGAAGGCTGCCTGCTGGCCCGGCTGTGTTGGCCTCTTTCCCGTGACAGGCCGGGTGGATGGGTGGCAGAGCCTGCGGGTGCTGGCACAGGTACTCAGGCCCACCTTTTGTGACTGTCTCCACTTAGAAATAAAGTTTTCGTAGCAAAGAGTTTGGTCCTGCCAACCCTCTCCTATGGGCTTCTGGGTAGGTATGGGACTGACAGACCAATTTATAGGTCAAACCACATTTGTGGAAAGATCGTAGAATTAGGGCTTGAAGGATTCACAGATGTTTTGCGCATTCATCTCGAGGTTTTCTCTTCTTTTTCTATATCGTCATCTTCTTTTATTGTAAGGAGAAGAAACTGACGTCCAGACAGACTACGTGGCTTGCTGAAAGCCCCGCCCTTGGTACCAGCATCTGAGGCACATATCCTTGATCCTTGGCAGGTTGCCTCTTTGGGCCACACTTTCCTCCACTAATCACTGGAGGGGTTGTCCTGACAGACCCTCCCTGACGCATCCAGCTGCATCTACGAGGCTGACAGGGAATTGTGAAGATTTCTCACCCCGTAGAGAATTTTTTAAAGGGCATATTCTCCAGCGAAGACAAGTGGGAGTTGAAGCACTGAGAATTCACCTACCACAGGGATGGTTTCAGCCTTTAGAGCAGAGTGCGGTACAAGCTTACCCTCCTCAGCAGCCTGTCTTGGCTAAGCCACAGGCGCACCACCTCCCATGTAGTCCCAACATGACAGGAAATCCGCCTTTGGGTTCTTTTAGAGTGAGACCAAGCCCTCTGTCAGACCCATGGGTCCCCAGAGCTATGGCTAAGCTAGAGAGGCCAGGCCACCTGCCCAGCCCCTCTATTTGCTGGTCAGCACAGGCATGGGTAAGCCAAGGTTCCCTTTGACCTTACTGTTTTGGCTAAATACAGAGCCAAGGCCTTTCCACTTAAGAGGCCAAAATCTATTGGTGTGACACGATTTAACTTATAATTTTAAAGGGTTACTCTGGTTGTAGTGGGGAAAAGAGACCACAAGGGATCAAGGATGGAAACAGAGAGGCCATTCAGGAGACCACTGCAATAAACTGGGTGAGAGACGGTGGTAGCTGGGCCAGCATGGTAACAGCAGAGGATGGGAGAAGTGGTCATATTCCAGATACACTTCAAAACTGCAACCTAAAGGGCTTTGTTGATGGGTTGGATGCAGGGTGTGAAAGAAAGAGGAGTCAAGGATATCTTCAAGACTTTTGCCCTGAGAAAATGAAAGGATGGAATTACTGTGTACTGAGTGGGGTATACTGCTAGAGGAATAGTTTCAAGGGTAAAATCAAGATTTCAGGTTTGGGCATGTTGAGTTTGAGATGCTTTTGTTGAATGATGTTCCATAGGTTGGGATGAGATCTCAGGTACCTTTTCTCCCTTCTCAGCTGTACAGTCAGGAGGATGTGCTTGTCCAGGGTATAGGGATAAAGCAGAATCAGTCCCTGGTAGGGAGGCATCTTTTTCTCTGCCGTCACTTTTGGGCCTTGAGTTCAAGGCCATCCTCGTTTGAGGAGAGGCAAGGTCTACAGACCTTAGTCTACATGACCTACAGGACCTGGAGCCTTCCCAGGGGACATGCTTCTCACCATGTTTAGGCCAAGATGAAATAAGGTTGAGAAGGATAGAGGCAGCTTGGTGGAGGAAAGAAGTGACTGCGCCTTGAGGGTAGTGGAGACTGGAGGGGCCAATGCCTTGAGGGTGGCAGGTGGCTTCGCTAGAATGGCAAGAGTTACAGGACCTCTCTGGGTGTTTTGGTCTGGCCCTTTGCTGTGTGACCTTAACTTTCTTCTTTCTGGGCCTCAGCTTCCTTGCATGTTATCACAGACCTATCTGCAATGGTCTCTGTCTTTGAGGGGTATTGTGAGGATCCAGTGACTACAAGAGAAACTCTATGAGTCTACTACCGTGGGGTCGGGCAGACACAAATCGGTTTGGACCCTGACTTCTTCCTCGTGTCTCTGCCAGGAGCAGAGGCTGGGAGCAGGCATAAGAACTCGCTTGCTTGGCTCTTGACTTCAGCGTTTTTGCCTGCTCCTCAGAGATGGGGAACACTTTCACCTCTTCTCAGATGCTGTTGAAAACAGATTCTAGAATCCTGGCTCTCATACAGAGAATGTACTGCCTTAAGTAGCTCCTAAGTGATATCTCTTCCCATGTTGACCATCAGCAGACAGCACTGAGCTCCCTGTTGTGGTAAACAACATACAGGACACTTAATTTTAAAGAATTGGTACACACACTGTGAGAATTTTCAGTTGCTAAAATATGAATGTGATTATATTTGGTAAGAGTTGTTTGTAATGAATAGGAAGGCAGAGGGGACTGCAGCGTCTTGGCATGTTGCCACCTAGTGGCAGCTGCTGGGATGGCCCAGTCTCTTGGAGAGGCTAAGGGGAGCTGCTGTTGCCCCATATGGGGCAGTCAACTACCCTGGGGCCCTGATCAACAATTGAGACTCCTAGTATGCATCTTGGAGGCCTTCCCCTCTGTCCCTATTGGTCCTATTTACCCTTCTGGCCATGATTTAAACCACAGCTCGACGAGGCTTCTCCGAGCAACTACAGAATCCAATTTCGGTACCGCCCACCCTGGACACTGTGTTATATTGGGCCTTTGGAGTCTGCGAGGCCAGAGGCAGCAGAAAATCTGGGCCCTGGCACTTAGCGCTCAGGGCCCAGTAGTCCGTCATGCCTAGGGCCTCCACGATTTCCCAAGGACTTCAAAATGTTTAGATTCTGAAAAAAAAAAGTGTCACTGGCTCCCGAATATAAAATGAAAACTACAAAGTAACAATAAATGTTTTTAAAACACTGACGAAATTTGGCATGTTGGTTAAATGCAACATAATTCATACAGTTATATCTAAATCCTATTCCATAAGAGCACACTTTAATACATTTACTGTGATATAGGGTGATGGGCTCTCTAAAACCAAAAAATACTCAGGGCCCAGAGAGGTCTGAAACAGTTCTGTCCTGCAGACCTAAAATGACCCCCATCATTCCCACATCCCCATTCTATGGATGAGACTCGGGGGGGTGAATGGACTGACTCAGGTCCCGCAGTTAGGGGAAGAGCTGGGACCAAAGCCCGGGTTTCCCGAGTCCCGTCCAGCTCTGTCCATGACACCTAGTCCCCAACGTTAATAGCCCAGTTGCTTTGCAGTGCCAGAAGCTTCTCTGTGACTTTGCAAGTTCTTCCAGGGTGTGCAGAAACTATGTTCAAAATTAATTTGGGGATCCAAAATGGAAAACATTTAAACCTGCACCATCAGCAGCTCTATTGATGTTTTTCACTCTTCTTAAAAAAACACAAGAATTTTAATATACTCTTGCCTTTTCTGCTTCCTTTTCCAAGTTACTTCCACTACTTCTATACATTTATGATCCTCCCTCGATTACTTTCAAGACTGATGGCCTAACTAATATTATTTGTATTAAGGTACAGAATTACATACTCATTTCTTTTTTTCTTTTTAAGTATTTCCTTACTTTTTTTTATTATGAATTTTTAGAAGGCCATTTTCTAATTTTGACATTAGGTACTAAACTATAATAAACACAAAAACCCAATTTTTATAACCTATTACAGGTTTCTAGGACTAGTAATTGTGTATGCTTCTTCCATGGCAATTCAATATAATAATCTCATACTGTAGATAGTTATTCTCCTCCTTTAATTTTCACACTATAAATGTCAGGGCTGGTGAATGATTTGCTTAGTTGAGAAGTATTCCTTTAAAGTTACTACAGATAACCTCCAAAAGGCTTTTGTGTGCGTTTTCAAGGCAGAAAGCTCTTGCTCGGTAGCTCCTACTGGGGAGGCTCCCTGTGCCCACCCGTGTGGACACAGAAGGCTGTGGTGCAAAGTGAGATGAGAATGGACACGCCATGCTGGGCCCGTCAGGGCAATGGTTGGCAGCAGAGTTCGCCTGTCCTTCCCAGTTTCCTCGATATTTGCAGTAAATTGGAATATTTTGTAAAGAACAGCGTCTGTTGCAGAATAGGTAGGCCTTGGACTTGGTCTAGTCCAGCCCCCTCCCACCCTAGGCTTGAGGCTGCAAGAGGGAAAGAGACCTGGTCAGGAGCAGAGTTCAGAGCCCTTGACTGCAAATCCAAGGCAAGTTTGTTTACATTTGGGGAATTCCTATAGAGGAGAATTAGACTGGGACTCATCTTATTTATATTTGCATCCTGCATAATACCTACCACAGCACTTTCGATATAAGTGTGCACAATAAATCTTTGTCGGGTTACTCAATAATAAATAACACAAGGGGAAAAAAATCTTCCCTTTAAATCACAGACAGAAGAGATACCACGTCAAACCCGTAAGGATGGCTGAAATAAAAAAGACAGTAACAAGTGTTGGCGAAGGTATGGAGAAATTGGAAGCCCTATAGGTTGCTAGTGAGATTGTAAAATGGCACAGCCACTTTAAGAAACAGTTTGGCAGTTTCTCAAAAAGTTAAACTTATGGTTGCCGAATGACCCATCGATTCTACTCCTAGATGTATAACCAGAAATGAAAGCACGTATTTGCACAGAAACGTGCACGCGAATGTTCGCAACATTATTCACACCAGTCAAAAGGTGGAAGCAACCCAAATGTCCATCAGCTGATAAACAGATAAGCAAAATGTGGTCTGTCCATACAATGGGATATTATTTAGCCATTAAGAGGAATGAAGCCCTGATATCTGCTATGACATGGATAAAGCTTGAAAACATGATGTTAAGTGAGAGAAGCCAGTCGCAAAGGACTCCCTACTGGATGACCCATTTATATGAAATGTCCAGAACAGGGAAGTCCATAGAGGCAGAGAACGGTTTCCAGTGGCTGGGGAAAAGAGGGCATGGCAAATGATTTTTCATGGGTTCCAAAAGGATGTTTTTTTTAGCGGTGAGGGAAATTGTCTAAAATTAGGTAATAGTGATGATGGTATAACTCCGAATATACTTAGAAGCCACTGCAGTGCACACTTTAAAAGGGTGAATTTTACAGCAAAGGATATCTCAGGAAAGCTGTTATAAACACATGCACACACAGAATCCGGTCTCCAGGAGACCCATTCTTGGAAGGATGCCTACACAACGTGTATGGCTACTTGCTGGAATCTAGTTGAGTGTGTAAGTAACGATGGAATGAGGAAGTCCGTGATAAACCACCTTCCAAACCGCCCTGTGAACTTATCCGAGGTATTCTTCAAGTCTCTACCTTTAAAAGGCTTCTCCAGTTGTGGGTGAAAAATATCTGCTTCATACACTAAAGCAAAATAGCGCCCAGCAAGGGCTAATACCTTGGCCCAATAAATAGCCATGGGCTGGAAGGGATAATGTATTAGCTTTAGTCAAAGAGACTCAATTAGCTCTAAGGACACAATGTCACTTTTCCAAAATGCGGCGCACTTCTGTCCCCTCCCCACCGCCCACCTTCATTTTATACGAGCTCCTGGACTAAGTGGGGCTGGTTATGGTCAGATCCAGAAGAGAGGCAGGGCGGGTCAAGCAAGTGGGCACATGACACAGGAAAGCTCTGTCCGAGACATGTCCACTTCCCTTCTTCCCTTCTGTTGCTCATTCCAGGGCCCTCCCAGCACCTCAGTTTGCCTTCTGCGGCTTGGGGCTCCCCAGGGACACTTCCTCAAGCTAATCTAGTAATCCAGTACATCCTGACTAATTTGGTGACAGGAGAGGGCTGAGTGCCAGGTAACATGTTTGTCCTCATGGAATCTTTTGGATTTGGCTCTGCTGTGAGCCGGGTCTGAATTCCACGACTTTGCCTTGGCTGTCCATAGATACGCGTTTGAAAGGTTCAGCACGCCATCAAGCCAAATGCCATCTTTCTTTGATAGCTGCAGTGTTTAGAAAGCTGCCTGTTTGACCACGTGAAGGACAGACTTTAGGAGGCAGGCTGGGGGAGGTAAAAAGGAAGGGAAATTAATGTATGTTACGGGTCCACCATGCACAATGCACTTTGGTATCTTCTTATGTCACCCTTGCAACCACGTTGTGAGGTAGGTACTAACCTCCCCATTTTATAGAAGTGGAAGTGAAGAAGGCTCAAAGAACCCAGAAACGTGCCACGTTCCACAGCTAAGTAGCGGGGCTAGGATTACGACCTAGGTTTGCTGTACTCCGAAATCCAGATTCTCTCTCCTGCACTTGACCTTGGACATTTCTCTCCCCCTGGGAGGGAAACAAATGCTTGGTAGCATGTGAGAGAACACCATGATGCCAGCAGTCACACCTAGAAGCCCCAGCACTTACTAGGTGGTTCTGAATTCAGAGGAAGGCCTGTGATTTACTGTGGGACTTGGGGCAAGCCACTTAATACCTTTTGCCTCACTGTCCCCATTATTTGTCTGTAAAGCACTTTGAGAGCCTATAATAAGGGAGCTGTATAAAGACAGAGAAATATTGTCCTTCGGCGCAGGCAGAAAGCCAAGGTTCCTACCTGTGATCAATGAAAGCCCTGTGGCACTTTCCAGAAATGTATGGGTGGAGTTTTGGGCCTTGGGAAAAATTCCAGTGGGGTAGCTGCTGACTGAAAACCACCCTGTAGTCCCACCTGGATAAGTGTTCCTCAGTCCGGGCTTACCTGTCAGGGCTCTGCTGCTGTGTTAGGCCTCTGTTCCGCTGAGCTTCCCCCCAGAGGCTGCTTTTAACTGACCCCCTCTGACACCATTTGTCCCTAGGTTCAGTTTCTAGCAAATGAAAGGGAGACCTTTCCCTCCTTCCTCCTCCTTTCCTCCCTCCTTCTCCTCATCTCTTCTTCTAAAATTCAAGGCACCATTTCTTAATATATAGCTTATCCTCAGGAGAATGCACTGGACGGTTCGTGGCAGATAAGAGTAAATTTTTAGTTTTGGCTCTACTTATATTTGATAAGCATGTTATACAATCTTCAAGCTATTTTTAGAAGATAATTGTAGAATTCATTTCTTCATATTTCCCTTGTCAACAAGTGAATAAGAGAAATACAAAATATATGCATTGACCCCCCAATCTGAGGTGGTGTACTCTCTGGTATACCATAAGTCTTTAATATGAGTAGAAGTTTTATAGGTATTTCTCTGAGAAGTGCCTCTTTATACTGAACCTCTTTACTGATGTCCTCTCGTGCTGCACCCCTTCTATTTATGTAGAGCAGTCAGTTGCTGCCCCATGGGGTTCGAAAACCTGCTCTTCCAGTTCAGGGAATTGCTGTGGGAGAACTGCTGTAGGTTGTCCTTGGTGGTAACTGTCATTTCCATGTTCTTCTTGGAGCCATATGTGCCTCTTCTCTGAAATTCCGTTGTATTTCCTGTCTGTGCTCTCCCTATGGGGGCTGAATTTTGTTATTTTATTTAGTCTTGTCTTTTGTATTGGTTCCTAACTTAGCTTGATCAAGTTTCAGTGGGTTGGTTTGACATAATTTACATAATAAGACATTTGTGGAGAGACATGGAAAAAGGTTAAAAAGCCAGACATAAATAAGTAGGTACTCTAGCCTGGGCTAGGGATGTGGCATGATAGGGGAAGGCCCCTCCAACCAAGAAGTGAAGCCATTCCATTTATTTATTTATATAAGGGCTTGGAATGATAGGCAACACAATGAATCTTATGTTTAAGAAAGCAAAATATATGTTTAAAGGAATATACATATTGTTAAAACAGTTCTATTTATGCAAAAGATTCATGTAACTTTATAAAGGTTTTCAGGGATTTTAAAGGATTTTAAGTGCTGTGTTAGACTGTACTGGTAACAGATGTTCAATGGCGTGCTTAAGTTTTTGTTTTACTGAAAAAGCAATGGATTACTTGATATTTTCTTTTTAAAAAATCATACTAAAGCCACCCCATTTTAAGTATAGCTCTAATTCATTATTTCTAGGAAGCATAAATGATTTAAAATAACATAAGGGCTTCTAAAGATAAGTATCACTATAGTGAAGCTAGAAGATTTTGTTTGCTAAATATTCCCTTTAGAATCCTAGTCTTTTGTGTCACTTCTTGTTCTTTTTCTATGAAGACAGATGGTGTCAGTAATTGCCTATATATTTAATTAAGTTAAAAAGCTACATAGTAAGGTTTTGGCAAAAAGTAGGAAATTTTGTGCTATGAGCAAAGAAAGCAAAGGGAAGCAGAAATTGGTAGCATGAGACACTATTGCTCACCAAATACACATTTTGATATCCGTATGTGTTGGAATGTGAGATTGCATTTCATGAATCTCATGATAAGAACAAAGGCATTTACCCTAAAAGATGAAGCTGAAATAGAAATCTAGATGGCAGTTCTCTTACATTTTGACTGGCTGGATTGGAATGACTCTACCTGTTATCCATATTACGTCCAACGTGGGCCCAATACTTGGTGGTCATTCTAAACTCTTCTGACACCCAGGTTTTTGCCTGGGATTTCTCACCTAGCAGGCTAATTATTGTGAAATTATTATGGGAGGAAAAGCAGTAGCTACTTGTAGAAAGTGGTTTGGAAAACTGACTTAACCATTCTTGCGGTGTCTGTTTTCAAATGTTCCCGTCCCGCAAATCCACCTTCTGGCTTAATGGCAATATGGCGCTCCCAGCTGTGGTGCTGTGTATGGGCTTGCTCATTTAAACTCTTAAAGCTTAAAAATGGCTACCACAACACTGATTTTATTCCATTTTGCTTAGTCATTAACATTTAATGATTACCTTATGTGCAGAGCACAAGGATGGAATATATTTAAAAAAATAGGAGATGTGTTTTCTGGCTTTAAGCTGTTCAGCTCAATTCAACAAGCATATTGAGGATATACAAGGGAAACATACATTTTCTTTGGTGATGGTGGTTGAGGAGGGGGAGAGACTTACAAAGAAAGTCACCATCAATTCAGTGCAGTACCACTGTGAGCATCTGCTGTGAGAGAAAGAGCACAGGCTCGTCAGCCCGCTAAGTCACGGTTTGCATCCCAGATTTGCCACTTCGTAGCCGTGTGACCTTGAACATGTCACTCTAGCCTCAGTTTCCTCATCTGTTAATTTGGGATGATAATCATACCCACTTCTCAGGGTGTGAGGGTTAGGACTACTACATGTAAAAAATATAACTGTGTCTGGCACGTGACAAAAGTTCAATAAACCATTCATATTATCATTAATAATTACTCTGGCCATCAGTACTAAACCTGTGCTCTGAAAGGCTAGAGAATGAAGTGACAGTGAAGGGGGATTAGTTAAGGTGGGTTTCTAAGAGGAGTTGGATTTTGAAACATTTTGAAAGAAGGAAAGTTGTATACAGACAGAAAAGAAAGGCAAGGCAAGCTATAGGAATGAAGGGGGCATGTGGGAGGCAGGATGAGAACACATTGATTGAACATGACCACGCAGGTTGGCCTGCTTGTCTTGGAGGGTACTTTGGACGTGATCAATAGGAAAAGCAATTGGTGCCACATGGTGGGAGGGGGAAGATTCAGGATTTAGTTTTAAGAACTAGGTTAAGGCTTAGAGCAAATTACCTTGTACTTCGTCAACCCAACATTATGGTACGGGTAAAATTAAGTTAAAATGACTGTGAAGGACAAATTCGAAAGGGAAAATTTACCACATGAGGGGTCCTGACAACAGGTGGCAAGCTGGAAGCTAGGAAAGGGCCACTCGGCTTTAGTTTTGTGATGCTGGCAGACAAGCTGTTAAACACAGGTATGTGGAGAATGTTCTGGCCTTTCTTAGCATTAGCAGGAAGCCTTTTCCTTTGCCCCTGCCTGCTGCCCTCCTGAGTCCCGCAGAGATGTGGTACCTCCTGAGAATTGCAGGATGCAGTGTGAGTGCCCAGATTGGCCTGCCCTGGCAGTGTTCTGGGTGCTTAAAGTTAGCTAAAGACCTCAAAGTCTGGAGAGAAGTGTCTGGGCAAGGAAGCAAGGATCTCCATGGTGGGAGTGGATGTCTGAAGACCTGGGTGGGACGGCTGAATATAAACAGAGGAACTGGGTCGATTATATGTATACCAACCAACGTTCTACCCAAGAGCCGATGTTTAGGCTGGGGTTCAATCCTTCTAAAGGTTCAGGTTTATAATATAAAGGGGGTTAACCCAACATTTAAGGACAGTCACATATGGTAATATTATATATAGCAAAATTGGTCACTTGTTTACCTGCACTATCAGTGTTAAGAAATGGAATTGCAATTTTTACTGTAAAATTTACTGTCATCGTTGCCTTTGTGCTTATTGTAGAAGCCATCGTCATCACCATCACCATTATTATTACTTGTATATTACAGGTCTCTTTCATTGACACAAAGATGCAGACCTTTTAAAGGGACAGGTCTTTTACTTTAATGCTTCAAAACCCTTTAGGATCTATTTTCCCTTCACTAGGTATTAACTTGTGATTAACAATGTGCCTATTATAGCATTAAAAAACACTGAATAATAGGCACTGCTGTTTATACCAAAGGCCTATTAAATTTTAATTTAGATATAAACTGCTAACCTTCTTATATATAAATAACATTCCTTCCCTAAAGAGAAAAAGTAAATCTCATTGAGGTGCCTTGGTGAGTACCTTGTATATCTTGAAAACAGAGATAGGGAAATTTTGCAAATGAGAGTACTAGAGGGGGACTCAGAGAGAAGTATTCATTCATTCATTTAATAAATATTTATTGGGGAGCTATTATATGCTTAGACGTAGTGTTAGGTGCTGGGTCTGCAGCGATGAATAAGAAGGAATTATGATATTTCTGTAGACTTTGGTTTTTCTACTCTCTGAAATAAATATATTCATTTTTGATGCTTATATATCACTTTGAGATGATGATAATGCTCACTGACTTTTAAAAATAATGCTAATTCCATTCAGATTCCACTCACAAGTTGAGAACCTGCTGAGGGCTCGGGTGACAGTTTTACATGTGATTATGCTGTTTGATTTAATAGGAACAGCACCTTATATCGGCTCAGCCTCTCAGAGCATCCTGTGGGAAGGAGGGCAGGAATTCACCATTTGTCAGGGAAAAAACGAGGCCCCAAGAGATCCAGTGAGTTGTCTGAAGTATCACAACTGTCTAAGGGACAGATTGGGGCCAAAACCCATTACCGGTCACCATGAAAATATTTTCAGCTATCTCTTTTTCTCTCTTCTGGGCTGTTATTAGACACTCTTAGGGGCAGTTTTCAGAATGTGTGGGATATTCTCTGATAGACATCAGGGTCTCGGTTTTTGTCTTTCCTCACAATTTGCACTGGCAACAAGTCCCACTTCCTTCTGTGGCTTCTGGGAAGGGCCATGACTAGTTGCCTGGGCCATTTTTCATCTAAACTCTATTCTTAAACATTGGATTTCCCTTTTTTTTTCTTTTTTAAAGATTTATTTATTTATTTTAGGAGGGTGGAAGGGGCAGAGGAAGAGGGAGAGAGAGAGTCCCAAGCAGACTCCATCCTGAGCACAGAGTCCAACACAGGGCTGGATCCCACGACTCTGAGACTGTGACCCCAGCCAAAATTAAGGGTTGGACTCTTAACCCACTGAGCCACCCAGGTGCCCCTTCCTTTCCCTTTTTAAAAAAAGTAATAACTATCAGTGATCACAACAGAGATGGTTACTTCAAAAGGTCACAATTATTTAAAAGCCAAAAAGTTTTTAATCTGGAAATTTCAATAGAAATCATCTTTGCCAATCTATCTGTTTAGCGACTTTATAAAGGAAAGGAACTGGAGAGTGATATATAAATGCATATTTATAGGAGGCAAGTCAGATAACAATGTTTGTAAAATTCAGATCCTTACTTTTACCCCATATGTGTTTGTGCTTTTCTACCCCCAACCTTCACAGTATCTTTCCCACTTGGAATGCACTTTTTCTTATCTTCCTTCAAATCCTAATTATCTTTCAGCTCAAATCCCACCTAGTCTATACAAACCTTTCTTGATTGCTCCAAACAGAAGGCAGTTAAACTGACATTACCTTTTTGATGTCTCTTTTATTGTTCTATGTTGTTGTCACTTATGTTTTTACTTGTCATTCATCTTTCAAGTCTGTCTCCCCCGCTAGACTGCGAACTCCCTAAGGGCAGGCCTCCACTTCTTCTGCATCTTTGCAGCCTCTGTAGCACCCGCTAAAATGGCTTGTACCTCATAGATACTCAATAAACACTAGCTCTTTATTTTAGAATTTCCCAGAAGTGAATAAGCAATCTCAACAGATCTGGATATTCTAGAAGTCAAATGGCTATCACGTGACTGTCATTCTGTTAGATACCAGAAAGAGGTAAAAAATGCAAGGTCCAGTGTATCTCCTAGAGGATTTACAAATCTCACGAAGGCAATATTTATGCCTAGGAACCAGTAAAAGTAAAAAACAATTGTGTGTATGTGTATCTGATGAAATTGGGTGATGGATGTGAAATGAGCTTCTTCATGACAGGGAACAGGTCTTGTTTGTATCTCTGTTCCCTCTGCGGCTAGCATAAGGCCAGAGTAAGCCCTTGGAAAGTATTTGCTTAATGAACCTGCCGGTCTGTCTCCAATGTGAAGCCTTTGGTAGGTGTTTCGTGCCCTTTCTGGAACCCAGTGGATACTGCCCATCAAAGGCCCTGGCTTCAGGACCCATTAGGGTCATAGTTGCTGCTCCTTGTTTAAGGGTGGGATCCCTCCATGGTAACATGGTACGGAGCCCCTCTTCTCATCCTCATGTGGGAAGGCCAGATCTCCAATGAAGCTACCTTGTAGATCTGTGTTTTCTGCACAGAGTCTCGGAAAGCCTGGGATTTCCCCATTCCTAGGGCCATGGAATCTTGGACATAAATCCACTGGCAGGAGTGGTTTTGTACTTTGCTCCTACCACCTCCATTGCTCAGGGACTAGCCTTTTTCCTTTTTTTAGGAAATTGAAGTGTAGTTGGCATACGATATTATATTAGTTTCAGGTGTACAAGATAGTGATTTGACTTTTTTTTTTTAAAGATTTTATTTATTTATTTGACAGAGAGAGACTGCCAGCGAGAGAGGGAACACAAGCAAGGGGAGTGGGAGAGGAAAAGCAGACTCCCAGTGGAGGAGCCTGATGTGGGGCTCGATCCCAGAACGCTGGGATCACGCCCTGAGCCAAAGGCAGACGTTTAACGACTGAGCCACCCAGGCGCCCCAGTGATTTGACTTTTATATACATTACTGAGTGCTCACCATGATACGCCTAGTTACCATCTGTCAGTATACAGAGTTATTATAATGTTATTGACTGTATTCCCTATTCTGTACTTTACATCCCTGTGACTTACTTACTGGCCTTTTCCCTTTTATTCCCAATGACCCTGTGTTCTGGCCGAAGTGCCCACTATTGAAATGCTGTGTTTCCACAACTTTTCCTGCATTCTACTACCTTAGAACCTCACTCTCATCTCCTTAAGGCCGAACAGGATTTTCCACTCTTATCTGGAGTTGATTCACAATTATGGGCCTGTCGTTGGTGCACCACGGTCACTTTATCTCTCTCTCTCTCTCTCTCTTTTTTTTGGCTCCCAGCCCCTTTTGCTTTTACCATGATAAGTTATGGGGGCTCAGCTGGGACCAGAGAGCAAGAATGTGAGATGGATGCAGTCGTCTCAATGTCCTGCCTCCCACATCTATCTCAGGACATGTGTGTATGTAAGGTCATATCCGTGAAAGTGTTTTGTAAGCTATTACAGTCTATACAAATTTGTGATTATCATTATTCATATACTTTTTTCTGATTACAAATATAACCACGCTTACTTTTGAAAATGCAAATGCAGAAAGCCCAAAGAACAAAACAGAAATCACTCTGTGTTGGTTTTCTATTGCTGCTCTAATAAGTTGCCATAAACGTAGCTGCTTAAAGGGCTGCAAGTCAAGTCTCACTGGGCTAAACTTAAGGTGTCAGGAGGGCTTTATTCCTCCTGGAGGTCCTAGGGGAGCTGCTGTTTTCTTGCCTTGTCCATCTTCCAGAGGCTCCTTGCGTTCCCTGGCTCACTGTCACTTCCTCTGTTTTCAAAGCTAGCAGAACCCTTGTGATTACATGGGCCACCTGCATAATCCAGGCTGATCTTCCCCTCTCAAGATCCTTAAATTAATCGCGTAGTCATGTTACCATATATGGTTAACAGTCACAGGCTTCAGGGCTTAGGACATAGACATCTTTGGGGGTCACTACTCTGCTTACCACACCCTCAATCCTCCAAGCCAGAAATAATGACTTGTAACTTCTAAGTGTATTTCTTTAGGTTCTTTTTGCTCTGCATATGTTTTTTTTTCTCTTTTTATAAAATGGTTATCATGTTGCATATATTGTTTTGTAATCTACGTTTTACTCTTCCAACTTTTTTTTTTAAGATTTATTTATTTATTTGAGAGAGAGAGAGCATGAGCAGGAGGGGTAGAGGGAAAGGGAGAGAGAATCTCAAGTGATTCCTCACTGAGTGCGGAGCTTGACATGGGCCCATCTCACTCTTGAGATCACAACCTGAGCCGAAACCAAGAGTTGGATGCTCAGCCAGGTGCATAAACAGCTTCCTGTTAAATATTCTTCAAAAACTGGAGTTTTGCTGTTTTCATAGCATTCAATTCTATTGCTCTATCATAATTTGCTTAACACGTTCTCTATTATTGGAATTCAGGCTATTTGAAAATTTTTGCTGTCCTTAATAATGTTCTGATTAACATATGCATACATCGGGGCGCCTGGGTGACTTAGTCGTTAAGCGTCTGCCTTCAGCTCAGGATGTGATCCCGGTGTTATGGGATCGAGTCCCACATCAGGCTCCTCCGCTGAAAGCTTGCTTCTTCCTCTCCCACTCCCCCTGCTTGTGTTCCCTCTCTCGCTGGCTGTCTCTCTCTGTCAAATAAATAAATAAAATCTTTTAAAAAAAACCATATGCATACATAAACCTTTGTGGTCAGTTCCTTGTGGTATTTTTAAAAAGCAGATTCTTCTTCTTAATATTAATTTTGAATACAAAAGTAAATACCATGAAGATATTATTAAAATACATAATTTTTGAATGGGAAGTTTTCTAAGAAGTCAAATAAGCTAACCTACTCACTTCATAGCTGAGAAAACTGAGGATAAGAGAAAGTGATAAGTTAAAGTAATATCATAATTAAGTAAAAGAACTAGATTCGATGATTTGAAACTTCAGTAATGGAAAAGAGCTTTACAAATAAAACACAAATGACAGGGTTCTGTGTCCAAGTACAGGAGGTACATGGATGGGCCACAGATGTGGCAGGTGATGACAGCAGGATTGGTTGGGAGGTTGGTACATTGAACAAACAAGTAAATTGAGCGAAGAAGCAAACATATTGAGGGTAAAGAGACTCAGGTTTCTCACTGTTGGAGAAAGTACTTATAAGTGTGGTGAAGGGGAGGTCTAGAAAGAGTCCTGAAGTGTTAGATTGGCATTACAGATATTGGCAGAAATGCATGGTTTTAAAATTTATACACTGATAGATATAGGAATAGTTATAGATGCATTCATTTGTGTGTGTGTGTATCTCTGTGTGTATGGTACATATACAA
Organism: Ursus maritimus; assembly: GCF_017311325.1. Lineage (NCBI taxonomy): Eukaryota > Metazoa > Chordata > Mammalia > Carnivora > Ursidae > Ursus > Ursus maritimus. Next base: position 35,818,699 of record NW_024425230.1, read on the forward strand.
TACATGTACTTCTGAGCTCTGTCCACTGAGAGCAACCAGAAGCAGTGACAGTCCAGTAGCAATGACAGTACTAAGCCCAGATCTTAATACCATCTTCCACTAAAAGGACCCAGGGCTCTTGGGTTGATTCTAGGTCCGCAGCAGGGAAAATGTAAGATGAACCTGGAATATCTCTTTGTGATAGAAAGTAAGACAGTGCTCAAAGAATGATGGGGACATGTCAAAAGGACACAAGAGTCACCCTGAAGTTCTCCCAGTAGTCAAATCTGGGACAATTTGGGCATCAAAGTGATGAAAACATCAAAATACAACTGAAGAAAATAGAAACTCACACATTCAAACTAGTATAAACACATGTATGGACACATACATAAATGAAAGATGGCGAAAGAAAAACTCTTGCTTGCAATAGATTGCCAATTAATAAATGTAGAAAGCATGATAGAAATAGAAAGTTACCACTATGACAGTGATGGCAGACTCAGGACAAAGCTGGCAATGGTTGCTAAGTTTCGTGGGTGGAAATTTGATGAGGAATAAAATATTGATGTACTCTTGGAACACCTTTCTACAAAATATTACTAATCAATGACAAAGGAAAAGTAACGATTTTATGGCGGAGAAACATGGCTGGAAAAAAGGAGGAAAAGTCACAAGTGGCACTCTGGAAGAGCGTATTTGTAACTCGTATAACGACCAAAGGGTTAGAGTTGCTTATGTACCAAGAGCTTCCACAAACCAACATTTGTATTATAGTCCAATTTAAGTGGAGTAAAAGATACGATAAGGGAATTAAGACAAAATATATAAAGAGGCAACAAATGAGATGTGCATCATCACTAAAAATCAAAGAAATACTGAGGAAAACAAGATAACATTTTTCCCCCTATTAGACTGGCAAAAATGAGACGATAATATGCCAGTCTCTTCATTGATACCACTAAGCATGCCAACTAGGAAAGAAATTAAGGTGCCTTCTGAAGTGATGTTACTTGCAAAATGGCTAGAGTATGCCAGTGATTTTGAAAAAAAAATTTTCATTATATATATACGTTACACTTATTATAAATAAAAATTTAATATATTTCTATTTATACTTTTTAATTTATACTTTTATTATATATATAATTATATCATTTTATATGTATTTTTGTATATTATTGTATTTTATTATATATACCCATCTACACACAGATAGAGCTAATCTACTTCCCTTGCCAATGTAAAAACCCCCTTTGGTGTGCTCACTGTGCACTTCCTCTAATGTTGTTCTATTGAAAATTGTAACACAGATGACCATATATTCAAGTATTAACAGGAAGGGACAAGGAGAGGTCATAATATGATAAAATCACAGAATCATGGTTTACTATTTATCTCATTCATCAACTGATGCCTGAATTCATTTTCTAAAAGCTTGGCACACATCTAGTATCTGCTAGAATACCTCTATCCATCCTTCCTTCCTTCCTTCCTTCCTTCCTTCCTTCCTTCCTTCCTTCC
>NW_024425230.1:35820211-35968111 GCF_017311325.1 Ursus maritimus
AACTAGATTCGATGATTTGAAACTTCAGTAATGGAAAAGAGCTTTACAAATAAAACACAAATGACAGGGTTCTGTGTCCAAGTACAGGAGGTACATGGATGGGCCACAGATGTGGCAGGTGATGACAGCAGGATTGGTTGGGAGGTTGGTACATTGAACAAACAAGTAAATTGAGCGAAGAAGCAAACATATTGAGGGTAAAGAGACTCAGGTTTCTCACTGTTGGAGAAAGTACTTATAAGTGTGGTGAAGGGGAGGTCTAGAAAGAGTCCTGAAGTGTTAGATTGGCATTACAGATATTGGCAGAAATGCATGGTTTTAAAATTTATACACTGATAGATATAGGAATAGTTATAGATGCATTCATTTGTGTGTGTGTGTATCTCTGTGTGTATGGTACATATACAATACATGTACTTCTGAGCTCTGTCCACTGAGAGCAACCAGAAGCAGTGACAGTCCAGTAGCAATGACAGTACTAAGCCCAGATCTTAATACCATCTTCCACTAAAAGGACCCAGGGCTCTTGGGTTGATTCTAGGTCCGCAGCAGGGAAAATGTAAGATGAACCTGGAATATCTCTTTGTGATAGAAAGTAAGACAGTGCTCAAAGAATGATGGGGACATGTCAAAAGGACACAAGAGTCACCCTGAAGTTCTCCCAGTAGTCAAATCTGGGACAATTTGGGCATCAAAGTGATGAAAACATCAAAATACAACTGAAGAAAATAGAAACTCACACATTCAAACTAGTATAAACACATGTATGGACACATACATAAATGAAAGATGGCGAAAGAAAAACTCTTGCTTGCAATAGATTGCCAATTAATAAATGTAGAAAGCATGATAGAAATAGAAAGTTACCACTATGACAGTGATGGCAGACTCAGGACAAAGCTGGCAATGGTTGCTAAGTTTCGTGGGTGGAAATTTGATGAGGAATAAAATATTGATGTACTCTTGGAACACCTTTCTACAAAATATTACTAATCAATGACAAAGGAAAAGTAACGATTTTATGGCGGAGAAACATGGCTGGAAAAAAGGAGGAAAAGTCACAAGTGGCACTCTGGAAGAGCGTATTTGTAACTCGTATAACGACCAAAGGGTTAGAGTTGCTTATGTACCAAGAGCTTCCACAAACCAACATTTGTATTATAGTCCAATTTAAGTGGAGTAAAAGATACGATAAGGGAATTAAGACAAAATATATAAAGAGGCAACAAATGAGATGTGCATCATCACTAAAAATCAAAGAAATACTGAGGAAAACAAGATAACATTTTTCCCCCTATTAGACTGGCAAAAATGAGACGATAATATGCCAGTCTCTTCATTGATACCACTAAGCATGCCAACTAGGAAAGAAATTAAGGTGCCTTCTGAAGTGATGTTACTTGCAAAATGGCTAGAGTATGCCAGTGATTTTGAAAAAAAAATTTTCATTATATATATACGTTACACTTATTATAAATAAAAATTTAATATATTTCTATTTATACTTTTTAATTTATACTTTTATTATATATATAATTATATCATTTTATATGTATTTTTGTATATTATTGTATTTTATTATATATACCCATCTACACACAGATAGAGCTAATCTACTTCCCTTGCCAATGTAAAAACCCCCTTTGGTGTGCTCACTGTGCACTTCCTCTAATGTTGTTCTATTGAAAATTGTAACACAGATGACCATATATTCAAGTATTAACAGGAAGGGACAAGGAGAGGTCATAATATGATAAAATCACAGAATCATGGTTTACTATTTATCTCATTCATCAACTGATGCCTGAATTCATTTTCTAAAAGCTTGGCACACATCTAGTATCTGCTAGAATACCTCTATCCATCCTTCCTTCCTTCCTTCCTTCCTTCCTTCCTTCCTTCCTTCCTTCCTTCCTTCCACACATGCTTACTGAACACCTACTTTGGGCCAGGGCAGAAATAGTGCTGAGAATTGAGTGGGGAGCAAAAAGAGACATCGTACATCTCCTTGGAGAGCTTACAATCTACAGAGGGAGGCAGCTGTAATCACATAATCATATAAATAAGTTTAAAATTGTAACTAAGATAAAGTGGTGGGAGGGAGAGGTACCCGGTGACAAAGAACAGGGAAACTAGACTTTGTCAGAGAGGTCAGGGAAAGCTTCCCTAAGAAAGTGTGGCTCAAGCTGAAGAATGATGGATGGGAAGGGGGTTAACTAGGTGAAAAAGAAGAGGCAAGAGCATTTTAGGCAGAGGGGCAGCACATGTAAAGGCCCCGTGGCAGGAAGTAGTATGATGAGTAAGGGGGACTGAGAGAGGCCAGTGTGGTTGGAAGAGAGAAAAAGAGGCGAGTTAGGTGAGAAAAGTCTGTCAGGGCACATGGGACCAGCCAAGGTAAGGGTGGGACCTTAATCCCTGAAGCCCAGCAGGGTAGTAAGACCAGAGATGGGAGCAGCTCTGTGTTTTAAGATCCCTCTCCCTGCCATGCAATTTTCCCCATACCAAACTTGAATAAGTAGAAACCACAAGTCAACAGTCCCCATAGTTCCATCCTCCTACCGCCCCAGTGATCACAGATTGAATCCTCCTTCCTCATGACAAATGTTTGGGGAGGGAAGCCTCCCCTGCTTCCCTGCCACCCAGCTCTTTCACCAGAGGGCATTGTTTCTATCCTCCCTCTACCCCAGGGAGATTTCTGGATCCCCTTCAGTTCGTTCTTTCACTCTCAGTGTGTGGGCCTGAGAAAGGAATGCAGAACCGATCGAGGGTCCAGGAAGGCAAATGGAAAATGATTATTGAGCAAGCTGAAAGCTGCCCAAAACATAAACTCTCACTTTGAAACCATCATCTGACTGAAATGGAGAATCATAAAACTGAGAATAATGGATATAAGATAACTAAACTACATTTACAATGTTGGATGGCCAGAGGATATCGGGAGAGCGAGGGCAGAGGCCATTTCACACTGTCGGTGGAGGTCTGGTCACCCAGCACTTACAGAGGTAGAACTAAATGTTTTTAAAACTGAGTCCTGTGAAGTCGTACTGAATCTAAACATTATAATTTTGGTGGGGGCGGTGAGAAGCAAAGCAAAAAAGGCTAAAGTTACCTAAACCATTATATGTCAGAGCCACACATGTGCATATGAAAAATCTTACAGATGACATATTGAATAAATAAAAGCATGTTACATAATAACAATAATATATAGTATGTTATGATCTATAAAAAGTTTTAAAACATGCAAAATGAAACTATCATTTATGGAATCCTCCATGCGTTATCAAAGCGTAAAGATATGGAAAGGAATCAGAGCCCCAGTCATAAGCCGGTGGCTGCCTCGGGGAGGAGGAAGGGCCCCATTACGAGGATTGGCAAGGAGCGTGCAGGACTGTAGGTGGTATTGGCACCGCTTTCTTTCTTTCTTTCTTTCTTTTTTTTTTTTAAAGATTTTATTTATTTATTTGACAGAGATAGAGACAGCCAGCGAGAGAGGGAACACAAGCAGGGGGAGTGGGAGAGGAAGAAGCAGGCTCACAGCAGAAGAGCCTGATGTGGGGCTCGATCCCATAACGCTGGGATCACGCCCTGAGCCGAAGGCAGACGCTTAACCGCTGTGCCACCCAGGTGCCCCGCTTTATTTCTTAAACTGAGTGGGGGCACGTGATGTTTATTACATGATTATTATGGCCTTTTTATATTGATGAAATATGTCCGTCCCAATACATTTTTTAGAAGAGAAAACGGACAACCTAAGTTGCTGTGAACTACTGATAAGAAAAGGAACGGAAACAAGGACTCGCTTAACGCCTTTCTAGTGACCTACGTTCTATTTAAGCACAAGTTTTAGACGAGTTCAATCCCTGGATGGCATAAAATAGTCTCATGATAAGACACGGGCAGAACACTAATGGGCAGATTTGAGGCCCATCAATAGAGCTGTGTGGGATGAGTTGCAGTCACTGAAACTCCAGCAGTACCTGAACGAGAAGATCCTGGGCACAGACCCTATAAATGCTGAATTTACAGAGCCCACTCCTCCGAGGAGCACTGCCTCTGAGCAACTCCCTGATACTCCCTGTTGTATAGGAGCAGACAGTATGGAGTCTTCACCTATTTTAGTATTTCACACGGCATCAACTTACCTGCTGTTCCATGGTGGTTGGATCAATAAATGTCACCAGGTCTATAGAAAAGTAACCAACCACATTTCTCTTTTTACAAGCGTTTCCGATTTTGAGGCACAAAGAACTGAGAACTTGGGGATCCACTGAGGTCTGAGGCATGGTGGTACCAGTAGAAATGAAGGGGCCTTCTGCATGGAGCTGGTCCCCCGTGGACAGCACTCTCATTTCTCCACTGGGCTCGATCAGCATGTCCACCGTCAGGTTGGTGACACTTTCTGCAGGTGGGTACGCTTCCATCGTGCCTCCTGGTGGGAAAAGCATGGAGTAGGTGAAAAGGCGTGCTTACGTGATTGTGTCCACTTAGCACAGGAGGAAAGAGCCCAGGCTTTGGCAGAAGGACGTGGGCTCAGATCCTGCAGCCGCCATGTCTTGTGAGACTTTGGGCAAGTAGTTTCAATTCTCTGAACTTCCTCTTTTGTCATCTATAAAATGGTCATGATAGAACCTACCTCACCAGATTGTTGTGATCTTAGAGATACTGTATCCATAGTATTTATCCCAGTACTTGGCATATACTAGGACTCAATGAATGTCAGTTTTCATTCACCATAAAGATGCCATAAGGTCATCAAGGCTGTGCCTATTCATAACAGAGACAATGGACCTAAGGACTATAGGCAAATCCCTCAGGGGGAATGAACTACCCGTCGTCTGCGTTTATACCTTGAGGACAAGTGCTCTTTCTGTTCAACCTCACCGATTTTTGAAGTTTTGACAGGTTAGGACTTTTATCAGGAACAAGAGAACACTATTATGTCAAAGGATTCCTACACAATGCCACTTGTCAAACATTTTTTAAAATATAGTGCGCAGGAGATGCTGCCATTCTTGAAGAAGGGTCCCTACTGATAATGAGAACTTTATAATTTGTCACACTTTACCTTTTGCTCTGAATAACGGAAATCTTGGAGGCCAACCTGACGCTCAGCCACAGCAACGCCAGGAGCCCTGGCTAATTTTGTGAGTTAGCTTAGTGACGTCTGCAAAATTTACACGGCCCGGATACTTTGTTGTTAGGCCTAACATAAATCTTCCTGTATATATACCTTTTATAGAAAAAGTATTTCAGCATTATTTATAAAGAATAAAATAGCATAACTTAAAAGTAAAAACAACAAAGTGTTCCCTAGACAGGGTGGCCTCTGGAGCCCGAGAGTATTAAGATAAACTTGGTGCATATTTCACAAATTTGCTAGGACGTGACCACTGCCCACAGGCTTTGAACAGCCTATATGGTTAGATTCTGAGATTTTTAGCAATTCTCAAAGGCAGCCATCTGTTACTGTATATAAAAGGCACTTTCCTTAAGTGTCTATAAGTTTGTTTGGAGCCGGCCCTAAGGAAAGCTGAGTATCAGAAGGAAAACTGATTTATCTATTTAGTTAGTAGGAGATGCGCTTTTCTTTAAATGGGGCCTAGTAGTGTGTGCTGCACCGAGACACAAGTTGTTGGGGAACTAGCAAGGTGAATGCAACAAAATCCACAAAAACAAACACAAATACCGATTGCACCTCTCCGAGTGAATTAACTTTGTGGCTTTATCTGTCACCTAGATTTTGAAGGATTGTGCCTCAGTGGAAGCGCATTATCCTCTATACTTACAAGATTACTTGAGGTTTTTTGGGGTTTGTTTTGTTTTGTTTTTGTTTTTTTACTTCAAAGTAGCTTATTTGTACTGTTTTCTCAGCATTATGACCATGGTTTTTTTCGCTGTTAACTTTTTTTCCTTTCAAAGCAATTAATTCCTCTTTTTAAAAAGTATATTGCTTTTGATGATAGTCCTGTGACAAGGCAGAAATTGCACCTGTAGCACGTTTTGTGGCCATAAGCACGATTGAGAGAGCAGAAGGGAAACAAAACAGGCAAGAGTGCAAGGTGGTGAGAGATGTGGCACGAGAGTTGGGAAACCAGGAGGGACGGCCTGGCTTGGTCAGTGAGCATTTATGCAGGGCCTGCTGAATGCACTGGGCTTAGAGCCAGGCAGAGGTTTGGAAACACATGACTTCCTGGAACTGGGTTTTTGAGACATGTTAAAATTGTAGGGTCTAACTGTGTTCCCATTCACCACATACTTGTGTGGTTTTGCCCTAGTGACTTCCTAGCTTTGAGCCCGTCTCTCTGTCTGTAAAATTGGCTTAATAAAGCTTGTTCTGCTCCCCATAGTTACCGTGTTTACAACATGGCTGAAAGAAAGGAAGCAAGGGTAGAGATGAACGAGGTCGAAGCACAGCCTAGACCTGAGGTTATATAGCTAAGGTGAGACAGTGGCTGGGAAAACCCTTTCTCAGCTACAAAGCTCCCACGACAATAACGAGATTAGAGGACAGTTTGCAGGCTGACCTTAGAAGATTTGGAAACTCCTGAGTCCTGTCCTAGATGCACCTAGAAATCTTCAGGGTCACCCTGTCCTAACAAAAGGAATCCCTTATTGACCACTTTTGTTGTAGGTACCTTATTTTCTCCCATTTATGCATCTGGGGCTGACGCTTAGTTTTACTTTTCTGTCAGTGGGTGCGCATGAAAATTTGGAAAATCACAGAACTTTAGATTTGAGAGCACTTTGGAGATCATGCATCATCTCCCCTTCTCCCCGCACCAGCAAAGAACCCCTTTTTGCATCATGCTTATAAGCTGACCATCCAACCACTAGCTTGACTAATTCATTCACAGGGTGTTCGCTACTCCCTCCCACTCCACATGCCCACCCGTGCATTCCAACAAGCCACGCATCTGTCCTTTCTGGTGCTCTCTCATACACTGAGTTAGGATGTGTTCCTTGATAAATATACCCGCTGGATCCCACCAGGACTCCTGGAACAACATAGAGGTAGGCTCTTATTGGCTCTGCTATGTATTCACGGGGTGATTTGGGGCGAGTTACTTAGTCTTTTGTACCTCTGTTTCCCCTTCTGTAAAACCAGGGTGATAATGGTACCCGCCTGATAGGATTGTTGGGGGGATCAAATAAATTAATGTGCATATGCCTAGCATAGTGTCTGGCACGTGATAAACACTTCCTGGTGCTCATGATGTCATCTCCACTGTGCTGGGATCAGTGTTGTGTGGTTGCTGCTGCTCTTATCTGACGTCTTGTTATGATATTATCATATATTAATGTTAATATAAGCACTTTTATTATCACCTGACAGTGGTGAATTGAGTGTAAAGATATCTTCTGTGGCCAGTTATACCAGTCTCCTCATGTCCTTCCTGTGGGTAAGCAGGTAGGAATATCTGCCTTATGCTGTAACCTCCTAGGAGTGAGGGGCCTTGCGTGGGCATATGGTCCCCACAGGGAGGGACCTCTGCAACTGGGGACAAGTATCACTCGCTCCATTCAGCTCCTCGTCCATAGATCTCCTTGTGTCCTTAGATGATAAGGGTGGGTCAGGGGGATGAAAGGACAGCGGAAGATCTTTACTAAGAAATTCTGCCATCAGAACGGGAGGTGAGACCATTTCTGCTGTCTCAAAAAAAGGGAAGGGGAAACTAACACATATTAAATACCCATGTAGAGGTTGCGTGGTAGAAATTTTCACATCTGTACTGCGTCGAATCATCCCAGCAACCCTGTGAAGTAGCTAAGGGAGGACACTGGGCCTCTGAGAGTTTCAGAACCTTGTTCAAGGTCAGGGATGAGTTCCATAACCAGGTCATCCGATTCCAAAGCCTACCTGTCAGGACAAGTCTGAGGTGCAAATGCAGGGTCGAATCTTGAGCTATGCCTGCCACGCTTGGTGTGCTCAGCTCCTATTTCCATAAGAGGCTGAGTGCAAGTTAAATATTGAGACAAAGTTGGAAAGAGGGAAAAAAGTCTGCTCGTAGGAGCACTTACTAAACCAACACAAGAGAGGCAAGGTATTTAAATCGGTGCGAGGTTGACCCAAAACTGGAATTCAAGGTTGTGTAGACCAATCCTCAGTAGAAGCTTTACAGTCTTATTTACCTTGACTGAGAAATGTTTGGAGGAATTTCCTCCACGTCGGGAACCGTTTCTCATTGACTGGCTGTGCGTGCTGTGCTAAAATGCCCGCCAGCTCCTCGGAGATCTTCACCAAAGCTGGCTCCTGCAGAAACAAATTAAATAGAACCACAAGCAATTTTACTACAGAAATGAAAACTGCTTGTGGAGTGATTAAAAACCAGGCCTCCAACAGGCAAAAAAAATGTGGTTACTGTTTACCCAGAGTCAGAAAGCCATTTTGAAATTTTTCTCTAATTTTCCAGGCATTTCAGTTTTCATATTTCAAAGTGATTTGGCCCCTCAATATTGCTGCTAGTCGTGCCTATTGTCTCCAAAGGGCAGCCTTCTGTCTGGACATCAGGAAATCCGGCTGCAGACCCGCTGCAGCTCACCAGCTGAGTGTCCTTGGGCAGTGAGCCTCTTCCCCCCGGGCCTCAGTTTCCCTTTATTGTAAGATGGGGGTTAGTTACCTTGTCCCTAAGATCCTTTAGCCCCAAACGTTTTTTATTCTATGACCCTAACAGGGCTGACCCTGGGAGAAACTACGGAGTTGAAAGGGTCTTTCTTTGGCACCTCCATCTCTTGAGCTGTGTCCTTTCGCCCTTGTTGGGGGGCCTCCACATCCTAGAGCCATGGGATCAAAGCCTTAAACTTCAGGCTGATGCTACAAAGGTGGGATTATAGGTGGGAGCAGGTTGGAAGAGTACGGTGGGGAGGGGGGCTGGCATTCCCCACTAGGTCACAGCCTCAGCTGACTAGACCCGAGACAAGGCCCCTTACCATCATTAATCAACCCAAACCTCGAGTCCCTTGTCAAAATGAAAATAGCTGGAAATCCCCTAAAGAATAAAACGCCTGACTTTTTGATATCAAAAGCCTCCAGTTGCCAGGGCCATGTTGTTTTGTTTTGCTTGGTTTTTGGATAGTCTTAGTAGACGCTTTAAAAATTTTCAAATAGAAGCCAACTCTTTAGATTTTATTTCTGGCAGAAGTAGGACAGGGCACTAGATATAAAACCATTTGATGGGCAGTATTCATATTCAAAATATGGGGCACTGATAAGAAAAACTTGGGCTTGCTTTGGGTTGCTAGGGACCCTCTGGATCCATATGTGAGTGCTCAGTAGTTTGGAAGAATTGGAAAAGAAGCTACCGCTTTGGTGAGTGGGGTTGAGAGGAATCTTAGAAATCATCTGTATACTCATTTATTTCCAGCTTCCCTGACATTAAAAAAGTGACTGTCCCGTCGCCCCGCTCCCCACCCCCAGCTCCTCGGGATACCTGTTTCATTCTGGGTCCAGTGCCCTCTGAAAATCTATAATAGAAGACATATATCTGAGAATATACTCTAGGCGGGTCCAAATAATCTGAATAATTTCTGAAATATCCAGAAAATCCTGGTGGGAGAGTCTCATTAGTTAGCTTAGTAAGTGCTTGACTACAAAACAAAAATGCCAGTGAGAAAGGGAGAGTGCCTGGCCAGCAAGTTCAGGATGAATCACTGTGCAGGGCCTGGAGGTCTGTTCAGAAGGGTTGGGGAAGCTGGCTCAGGCCGCCAGCCTTTGCCTTGGGAGGTGGAGGCAGGGAAATTGCTGTCAAAGCAGGGGGCCGTTTGCCTTCCCTATTCTGCACCATGTACACGTTTCCTCTGCTTTTTACTGGACATCGCCTCAGGTCTCCATATCATAAACAAGCATACACAACTCGGAGTTCCAACAACCTGGACACCCTCGTTGCTCCTTCTTAGAACACCGTCCTCCAAACCCACCTTTCTTTTTGTTTGATACTTTTTTCCATTAAAAGCATTCTACTCTATTGAAGAAGACCAATTATCAGTGATTCATGAGGTGCCCCAAGCTGGGACGCCCGAGCATGGCTGTCGATTCCCACCCTACTCAGGAAAGCCCAGTGTCAAGGTGGGAAGCCTTGCAGGCCAGGCCATCCCCCACAACAGTGGAGACTTCTTTTCTGTTCCCCCGTGATTAAAGGGTCTTCTTTCCTGCCGTGCTTCTGAAAAGTGTTAAAACATCTGCACCGTCATCTGCCATGTGGCTATTCATATCAAGACAGTCTAAATGAAATAATTCATTTACTCATGCATATATCAATCAATTACAGGTATGAGGAGTATCAAAATCACAGAGACAGACATTATAGTGATGGCCGTTCGGGACTGGGGGCAGGGGGAATGGGGAGTTGGTGTTGCATGGGTACAGAGATCCAGTTTTACAAGATGGAAAGAGCTAGGGAGATGGATGGTGGCAATGGCTGCCCAGTGTTATGAACATATGTCCAGTGTTATGAACACCACTGGGCTGTACGCTTAAAAATGTTAAGATGGTAAATTTTATGTTATATGTATTTACCACAATAGAAGCAATCGGAGGAAAATGACAAAATGTCAGGCCTTCCTTTTAAGGAGCTGAGCTAGGGGAAAAGAGTGTCTGTGTGTTTTAGGGGGTGGAGATGGAGTGGAGTCAGTGAGGGAACAGGTGGAAACCTTGCTACCTAAATCTTGAAACTAGATCTCGATCAACTTGAGGATCAAGCTGGGACTCCCCAGACAATGCGTGAAGAGGGGCCACTGTGACTCCACCTGCGATTCCTAATGTGGCCTCACCTCTCTCGTCTGCAGCTCCCAGCCTCGCCCCAACCTCCCCTGGCTCAGTCTCTTTCCTCAGCCTGCCTTCCTCCACTTCCTCCCCTGGCTGCCTCCTCCCCATCCTGAGTTAGTCCCAGTCCAGCCTCTCCCAGGAAGCCTTTTCTGTCACCAGCTGGGTATCCTTTCTCTGTGCTCTCCAGCTCCGCGGGGGCTCCCTCCTGGTGGGGTCAGTGGCTTTGAGGTCATTTGCCCTCGTGCTCTGCACGGGGAACTGAATGTGGAATGAGTCATGACAGTAGTAAACACAGACCCAGCCCTGAACAGCTGAAGTTCCAGAATAAGGGAGGATGTGAAACCACTCAACAGGCCTCCCTCCTTGCTGCCTAGGAACCACCTGGGGGGATGACCACTTAAGAACCACCAATGCTTCCTGGGTGGATTTTATGGGATTCCCTGCCTCTGAGGGGCATTGGGAAGATAAATGAGGTGACATTTATGAAGTGTCACCTCAGACGCAACATGCTCTGTGAGGGCCAATAATTAACTCGTAGGGCTGAGGCTCGTGTGAGGCGTCTGGACACGGTGCCAAGCGGCCGCCGCTGCCTCTGCTTACACAGCCAGCCGTCGCGCCCGACCGTGCCGGATCCGCAGCATTTATGCTGTGCACAAAGCCACAGCAAGGGGGTACATTTCCTAGAGGAAAGTCTGCTGCAGGAATCTGGAGGATGAATCGTGTCCCATCATGAGAAGTACACAGCTGAAGGCACTGGCGGGGTGGTGTTCGCTAGGGGGTGCTGGGGCACACCGAGGCAGCTTGGGGCCATGGTTAACTCTCTAAGAAAAAGATACGGGTTGGAATAAGGGGGAGGTGTTAACTATTCCATGAATTTATTTTGAAAGCGTCTGATGGGAAATAGGCGGCTTATACTAAGAACGGCCTTAGTACCAATGAAAAGAGAACTGTCGCCCCACCCCTACCACACGGATCCAAACCATGCAAGTGCAGCAGGATCTGCGGCTCATAGATTCACGGAAAGGCAGCAAACTGACATTCCATGTAAGAGCTCTGTTTTGTCTCCGCCAGCCCCATCAACAACCCTCCACAGCCCAGTTTCTGCTGGGGACTCGGAAGCTGCCTGTGCATGGGTGGGTGAGGCCGGAGCTCAGAGCCGGGTGCAGAGGAGTCCATGACCGCTGTGGCGAGGCAACCAAGGAGCACCACCCTCTTCTGGGGAGCAACATGGGCTCAATGGCCACAAAGGGCCGTCTGATGTCAGATGCCAGTTCTCAGTGTCAGAATAGTTTCTGCTCTCTAGCGATGATCATTTTGCATAGTTCAAACGCAGTTACCACACCGTTAAGGGCAGATGCTGGTAAGGGGAGATCTGTAGTGAATTCAGGCTTATTCCCTTCAAAATGAACCCGAGGACACCCAGGCGCCTGCGTGCTCCCACGTGCATAACCACACCAGACAGACCCCCAGGTTCGTGGGAAAGTAAAATACTCTCCTTTATCAGAGTAGGCTCACATTCATGAGCTCTCTCGGTCCCTACAGTGGCGCTTTGAGGTAGGCCTGCGCGGTATCGTGTCCCCTGCTTTACAAATGGGAGGCAGACGCTCCTAGAATGAAGAGGCTTGTTGCTTTGTCAGATTCTGTTACTGGATGATTTTTAACACGGGGCTAAAGACAGAAAAATGTGGGAGGTCGTGGGAATGAGTGCTAGCTTGCTTTCTTTGCCCTTTTCACCCTCCCAAAGTGTGTCTGTATAGGACTATATGTGTGTGTGTGTATTTATACTTATACATAAAATGTCTGTTGTAAGTCCGCAATGGGGGGCGGACATCTCCTCTATCCTACAAGCTTGTGAAGTGAGTAGTTAGAAGGTTTCACCTCAGTGAGTCACATCAAGGTGGTAGACTACCAGTCAGTGGTTCAGAGGTCCCATCACCCTCGCGGAGTAAATCGTTTAGAGCTAACAACTCTGGGGGTGTGGGAAGGAAAGTATGTACCTTGTGGATGATAAACAGACGTTAGAAAAATTCACTTTCCTTTTTGGAAAAAAATTCAGAATTCCAGATGTTTCTTCCATCATGATTGCACTGGCTCTGCCAGCACACCTTAGCTGCTGGCCTTTGTGGAGCTGAGGGTTCTAGAGCAGTTCCCATCCGGGAGAAACTCCGGCCCCATCTTTGCCATTGCACGGGCTTTCTCCAGTACCCACATGTACCCCCAGAGTGCACTGACAATAGTCATGACCTTGGAAGGTTCCAAGATACCTGCAGAGCGTAGGGCCCAGGGCCTCCCTCCGCCCAACCAAGGCATCCTAGAGAGTCTTGTCTATCAAGCATGGACCTTGCCTCTCAGCCCACTCTCTTTTTCTATCAAGAAAGTGTAAATTTGAAGGGAGAGATATTTGACTGAAGGAAATTCACGATCTCTCAGGGGAAGCCGCTAGCATATCCAATTTAATGCTGCCCTCAATGACTAAAGCTGCTTCAAACTCCAGAGAGTTACCTTTCCCAGGTAAAGTCTGTGTGTGTGTGTGTGTGTGTGTGTGTGTGTGTGTGTGTGTGTGTGTGTTGGGGAGGATGGGAGGGGAGAAAGAAGGAATACAAATTAGAATGCTCTAAATATCAATCCCACCAAAACTCACTTTACTTTAGAAGTTTCTTTGCTAGATCTGCAGTGATGGATTAAGGAAAATAACTTCTTAGCTAATCACCTCCAGTCTCACATCACATATTGGTGGTGTTCAAAAGAAAAACCAAGGGAACTAGCTAGATTGTTCTGCTTTATGAAGATTTCTGATATCCCTAAATGCAGGAATGGAGGGTGGCATACGGTCAGAAGGGCAGGACAATGACCTAAAAAACTAAGCAAGACTGTCAGTGTTGAAAGGGGCCATATGGATCGTCTAAGTCAAATGCCTCATGTCACAGAAGAGGGGCTGGAACTCCCGCAATCACGCAGTGAGATTGCAGGAGCTCTCTGGCTGCCTCAGACTCCTGGGTGAGTCTTTTTCACCAGCCTTGCAGCCTCCTTCAGAGGGTAAAGTGTGGGCACCATCAAAGGTGCTCAGGATTTGAATTGGCCGGTGGCACAAAGATGGAGAGAAGGGAGGGATTCCAAATTTGAGGGCGAATTTAGAAAGGTTGCTTTGCTGTGCACAGGATGCATTTACCGCTGTAGTCATTTTTTAGGTAAAATAATAGCTCTCACTTACTGAAAGCTTACCATGTGGCAGGCCTGTGCCAGAGATCTTTTATATTTATTATCTCAAAGCCAGTCTCGGAGTAGATATTATCATTCCCATTTCATGTCACACAGCCATGAAGTAGCAAACTGGGATTCAAATCCGGTTGCTACCAGTATGCCATAATGCAATGGGATCTGTTTCTGTAACTACTATCAGCGGGCATAAATGGTCAGTCTGGGTCAGATTAGATCATCCACATGTGATGTAAGGCTGTGCTGTCAAATTGATGAAAAAGTGGTAGAGTGGACATCTGTTGTTGGCCGCCCAGCGTCTTTGTCCCCTGGTTCAGGGTAACGATGTCCCAAACTCCCTGTCAGGAGCAGCCCCTCCCTCATTCTTAGCTGTACAAGTTGATTGAGAGTGGCTCACCCTCAACTACAATGTTCTAGCTTCCTATTGTCTTGATCAAGGACATCTCCAGGAGCTACTGGCAGCCATCTTGCCACCCCGCGGACAGCCAGCCTTAGAATGGAGCAGACATTATGGGCAAGGAGGAGGAGAGATGGAGAGTCACCGGGTCCTTCGTGGTATTGAGCCACTGGGTTAAGCGTTGTCCAAAGTCAGTCTAATCCTTGGATTTTTCAGGGAGCTGAGATAGTCAAGCCATTCTGAGTCGGATTTTCTGTTACTTGAAGTTTAAACATTTTAAGCGGATACAAACGGGCAGGCCCAACGGTGTGCCCACCGTCCGTGCTGGACGCTTTCAGCCAGCAAACGTTCTGATCGTCGGTGCGTTGGTTACTCTCATTCTGCAATCAGTAGTGAAGTTTCCACTCATTTCTCTCCATTAAGATCATTAGGAGCAGTCCCTCTTTAGAGTGCGAAAATATGCTGAGAAGATGAAGGAAAAATGAAAATGTCTTCAGCAAGCCATAAACTACTTCCCACACCTACTTAAAGTTTAAGGACTGCTTTAATACTCCATGTTTAATTGTTAATTGAGAATTTAAAAATCAAAAATGCCAACTTTGCCTTCGATGAGATGGAAAATTATGCTGCTGTAGAAGGTAACATAATGTAAAACAGCCAACATTACCAAGGCACACAAATGTTTTTGGTATGTAAAATTGCTTTGTAAAATATTTGCTCCATCTGCTGAAAGCGGCAAAGACAATTTTCCCTTGATAGCTAATGGCCCATTTCGGCTGTGTGGCAAGGGATTCGCTGCGGTGGCGGCTCTCATTAAACAGAATGGTGAAAACGCGGTATATAATTCCATACTTACGTAGCATTATCCACTCGCGGTTTCTCGAGGAGTCTGTCCCTCATTATGTGGGCCTCCACCTTGTACCAACATGCAGGCCTAACAGTTGATTTGACGGGGGAAGCATTTTGTCCAACTGAGGCACATATGTTGTGCCTCCATTCCAAAGCTCAGCACAACTGCTTCACCCCGACCGGAAACGCTAGAGAGGTTCATTCCCTTTCAACTTTCCAGCACTTACACTGCTGTTTCTTTTCCTCCTCCTCACAGGGGGCCGTGGTGTTCTTTCCAGGTTCACTCTGTCGCGCTGCATGCTGGGGGTTTCAGTAGATCAAGACGAAGCGTTTCTTGAAATTCTTAATTGAACTTTGCACACACACGAAAGCAGGAAATTTGCCCTCCCCCCTGCCCGGCCCCCCCAGGGCCCACACTGCTGTCCTAAAAGCCCAACAAACACTGCCCTTGGTTCCTGGTGCACGTGGCAGTCTGTGATCTCTCTCTGTAAAGGAGTTGTTTACACTATGCCCTGAATTACTCCAACATCTGCTAAAGGAACAATTAAAAATAAATAATCCAGGGTGGTTTAAAAAAAGAAGAATATGTTCACGGTTTGGGAATGATATTAAAAAGTAGCTACAGCTGCAAGTGGCAGATTTTTAAAAAATATTTTTAATGTGGGAAAATGGGTTTAAAGGGAATTGTGCGAAATAGGAGTGACATCAAGTAAATACATGAGTGTTTTAAAGATGATGCGTTTTTTTTTACAGCAGAAACCATGCAGTTTCAAAATCAACCGCCAGTGGAAGTGGCCATAATTATTACTGGTAATAGGTCTCTTTCTTACCAGTTAGAGAAATAGCGTTGGTTCGGAAAACTGTATGTGCTAAAAAAGCTCTTTAACTGGAAATTGAAAACAAAAGAAAACACATATGCCCTTTGGACTCTGATTTTTCATTCAAGTGGTAGAGGAGAGGGGTGAATTTGTGGAACGAAATGAGACACTATCAGGAGGGGTTTTATTTTAATTTTATACAAAAGGAACGGGCGAGCAATTTACTTCTCTTAATCAGAATGAAGAGCCGTACCTTCTTTGGTATTTCCACGCGTACGGGTGGACATACTTGAGGCAGTTATGATAGCTGTATGTTTTTATTATTGCGTTCTTTCTACAGACCGTGCTGGTGAAAATACCAGGGTAATAAATCAGTGAATTCCAAAAGTGAGGATTTTTTGTTGGATCTGGTACAATGATAGGAAAGTCCGAGTCTTCTCAAGGGCATCCCTCTCTCACCCGGGGGCACGGAGGACAGACGACCAGAAGCAAATGGCGCAGTCGTAGGCGGAGAGTAAAACTCGTTCTGAATCTGTTCCAAATACCCGTGCCTGCTCTGTGGTTTTCAGCAAAGCAGATATTTCCAAAACAACTCCAAGGGGGACTTCCTGGATGTGAAAACACTAACCAATTCTCGTCTCTCTCATCTTTTGCTTTATTCCTTCCTTCCACGCTGTTATTGCAAAAAACTGGCAGTTAAATTCAATTGATTCAAAATATTCCAGATCCATATGGCCGCCAACCCTGGAGCTGAGGCGGCCATAGCGCCTCACTGCTGTTCTCAAGCATTTGCCTCTCCCCCAGTCCCCAGATGGTGGGAGTAGCATTTAAACCTCCTTTTCTCTGCCTTGTACAATAGACCTTGGCACCATTTCAACTGTTTACTCCGGTAATTAACAGCTCTGATACCACAACAATTACAACTCCTACACTCTCACCACAATAATGCTATGAATTAGTGAGAGCTAATGGCTGGAAGGTAGAGTGTTTCCAGACTGTGAGATCTGTGCATTTTTAGAATAAAATAAAAGGTACAAACAGCACGCTTGCAGTAGACAATGATTACCTAGTAATTAGTTTACACAAAGCTTCCTATTTAATGGCAAAACGCTGTAATTAACGTGTGACAGAAAATCAAAGGGTACTTTGTAAGCATATGAAAAATTAACACTGCAGGCCCATAGCTTTATGTACTGATTAGAAGCATATTAAATCAATAGGACACACAGACCAACAGCTTGTATAGCTGGTTATTATAGGTCCTCGGAAGGGGGACCCAGCTTTCATTTACTTGGGGAGGCAATTTCCCTTCTCCTGTCATCTTCCTCAGGCCCCAGTGAAGTACCTCAAACCCATCCCTGGCAGCTTCGTGAAAATAACCATTGAACTGGAAGAAAACATTCTAAGTCATTCTCAGAGATAAGGAAAAATATGTAAATGATTAAAGCTTTCCAATGATTGTGGTGACGTGCTGCTACACTAATTAGAAAAGACACCAACTGGAACCAGAAAATGAAGCAACTGGGTCTCAAGCTTGTGGTCAGAGTAAGCTCTACTTTATCAGGTCAATGCCTCTTTATTCGACATGTAGAAAATGAAAGTAACTGGAATTGTCTTCTATTTTCAAGTGGTAAGAAACCGGACTGCTGTCAAGGTTTATTCTTTTAAAGGCATTATCTGGTAAATCACTGGGCAGGCACAACTGGGTCAATACTGCGTATCTGCAACAGCCACAATCCTATAGAATGATAATTGATGCACAGAACAATATTCTGGAAGCCTATGTGGGGCTAAAGGACCTTCTGCATCACCAGAGGAAGATTAAATTGTACATAATTGTTCAATGTTACCTGCACTCTAATTGTAATACAATTTTGTGGTAATATTGATAATAACAGGTAGCGTTTCTTGAAGTCTTATTGTATGCTAAGTACATTGCTAGCCAGTTTACAAGGGTGTCTTATTCAATAGCCCACAAGGCAGGTACTAATGTTATCCCTCTTTACAGATAAAAGGTAGAGACTTGGAGAGTGAGAAGTGATTTCCCATGGTTCCCCCTAGTGACCTTGATGTGCCTGGGCTACAGAACCCCGCGGAGCCAGACCACCTCCTGGTTATCCTGAATGTTCAATTATTCAGACTAGTCTATTCCAACACTCATTCAGCTTAAGAGGGGGTTTACTATGTCAACATGTAGCAGGAGACTAAAAAAACACAAACAAAATATGTGGTTGCTTATCCAAGAAACAAGGTTTGAAATGCCCACCATATTTTTATTGCTACATTTGATCCTGAAGTTTGGCTACTCTGAGCTTTGTGAGAATTTATTTATAGGTTTACTGAAATGAAACTGTATTAAGTTGAGGAAGGCACTGAAAGTTTGTCACCTCCATGAACAATCAAAGGGTGATATCTAAAACTCTCATCACCCAAGATACGCATACGGGTATGTGAGACAGTTGGGTTGCAAAAAGCAGGATCCTAGGTGCTCCCCAGCAGGGGTCCGGCTTCTCTGCAGCTCTCTAGTGTGCCCTCCTACCATATCTCCTCCCTGCTGCCTTTGGGGGAAATGCCAGCACAAAGGCTACTGTGTTCAGGAATGTTTGTGTTTCCCACACCTCTGTAGAAAGTAGAAAACCTGTCCCTTGGGGCAGCGGGTCACAATGGCAGGGACCTGGGGGAAAACACTGCTCTGGGATTTTCAAACAAGGGGTCTTTTCTAAATGGCCTCATCTCAATGTGGCAAGAACACTGGGCCAGGGGAGTGGATGTGGGTTCCAGGTTAGACACCTTCGTTTATTAGCTACATGAACTTGGGCAAGTCACTTAACTACCTAAAGCATCAGTTTCTCCATCTGTAAACAGAATACAATACTTATCAACGTGGTGTGGAGGCAAATGGGTAGAAACCTCAGGGTTTTAATGAGATTGAATGAAACAGTTCCTGTAAAGTGCTGAAAGGCTTGGCACCCCCAGCTATTCTACAATGCTAATTATTATTGTTGTTGTTATTATTATTATTGAGAAATACAGGGAAACGTCAAGACGGTAACAGTGTATATTCATATAAGAAAATGCCTCATCTCATGTGTAGGCCCGTATACTGGCAGTTACTAAATACATAAAGATAATCTAAGAAGTCAAAATCTTAATATATAAAAATTAACAAACATAAAAAACAAATAATTATTCATATGGAGTTTAATCACTACGGAAAATGATTACCCTAGATTTTTTCGTCATCTAGAAAACCTAGATTTTCTCTTAATACCAAGATATTGTGTTTTTGATATAAGAGACGAATAATAAATACAGACGTGAAAAAAGGATCCCTTGCTAGTAAACAAATAATAGCCATTAGAAGATGCATTTTGGCATCTAAAATAAAAGTGAAAACAGTTCATCACATCCAGTGCTGGTAAGGTGGTGGCAAAACTAGTATGCTCTTCTCTGCTGGCAGCTTTGGAAATTTGTACTACCTTCTTAGAAAGTAATGGGCAATACGTAACAAGAGCCATAAAGCGTTCTGCTCCCGAGTCTTTCTCCAAAGGAAATAATTCAGCAGAAGTAAAAAGAGATGTATACAAAAACCGAAAATAAAAACAAATCTCTACTTCCTCCTTGCTCTTCTTCCCCACTCCAAACATGGAAAATAATCTAAATTTCCAAGTTAGTTGAATGGTTTAAAATGTCAGAATAAATCAGTATGAGGGAATATTATACAGCCACCAATTGTGACAACTACCTGTAAACGCAGACGATGTTTAGGATCTGATGTTTAAATAACGTATATACTATGTTGTAGCTATAAGAAATGTAGTGCACTTGAAAATTAATACACAAAAACGAAAACAACAAAGTTTGGGGAAAATGATTTTGTACTTATTTGGTTAAATAGTTCTTTGATCTTATTACGTTATCATTTAGCTTTTCTAAAAAAATTATGTGGTTGCAGGGTAATGGTTCTTTGGGATCACCTAATATACCTGCTAAATTCCACATAAGCACCAAGCTCAGCCATCCTACAGCAGCTCCTGTGACCCAGAGGCAAGGGCATCTCAAGAGATGGAGGTCTTCGCAATAGAGACATGGAGTTCTAAGGCACTGACTAGGTAGGTGATGGTCCTCCTCTGTAATTTTGTTTGCTGATTTCATTCTACAAGGAAGCAAAACAACTACTGTGGTTTATTTTACTTCTTCTAGGTGTGGATGCCTTGAATTTATATTTTTAATTTTAATATAATTTTTATTTTCATTTTAAGTAGGCTCCACACCCAATGTGGGGCTTGAACTCACAACCCTGAGATCAAGAGTCGCGTGCTCTACCTACTGAGCCAGCCAGGTGCCCCTGTATTTTTAATATTTTTAAATATAGATTGTTTTCCTTGGTGATTCCCAAATTAATTTCAGATGTCTAACAAAGTACACAAAAGTACAAGTAAATATAAAACTGCCTTCGGATGGGTTAAAATAGCGATATTATGTAGTAACATTCAAGAGGCAGTTCAATTTCCTTTTCCTCGTTTCTCGCCTAAGTAAGCCTTCGGCGTCCTGTACTGTCCATCCAGGGAAACAGAGGCCCAAAGAAGGGCTGCACAGGGAAATCCAAAAGTAAACTGGCTTAGCTCTTTACATGGAGAAACTGTTCTAGAAAGACCTATTCTTGCAAAATAGCCTCACCAGTAGCATTTCTGCCACAAAGCCAGTCTCCCAGGAGTGAGGGAGGGAAGATTTACCCTTTACAAAAGGAAAGAAAGAAAGAGAACCACAAGAAGGATTGGCAGCACAGCAAACGTCTGCAGGGTCTCCCTACACGGTCTTGGGTGAGAGCGGCCAGGAAGGCTTTTCCCCTACAAGCATGCCTTCCTTTGTTTAAGCCTTTCTTCCTGCTAAATGAAAAGAAATAACCCCCACTGGGGAGCGGGGTGTTTGGAGTGTGTGCAAGTGTGTGAATTCATTAAACCTTAACAAGCATTGAGTACTTGAGTGAGCGAAGTTTACTGGGACCTGTTGGGGAAGTAGGTTTTGTCAGTTGACAGGATGAAGAGAGAAAGGTTGGTACCAAACCACCATGAAAACAAAATGGGAGTCGTGCTCTGTTGCTGCCGTGGCCCTCATGTAACAGTTATGCTTTTCCTAAAATCACCTACATGTCTATACTGATTTTTTTTTAATGTGACTACAGCTTTTCCAGCGTTCGTTGACTCCACGACTTTATTTCGAGTCTCAATTGCAACCAGTCAAATAACTCTGGCTCTCAATTAGATAAGTAGAAAAAAAAGATGATCTTTGTATTAGATCCTTGAGTCTACACTGCATCATGCCCACATCTCAAACCAATATCTGCATAAGATGCAAGAGGATCTCAAAACAGTTCAAACTCCCATAAACAGCACTGTTTTTAATCTGTTGCCTACAACATACCAATGAGAAAAATCATGGTATCGTGTCATAAACTGCTATGCAAATGATGCTATTTGTAAGTATTAACATAATTTAGTGCTTACAGTCATATTCTCATTTCTAATAATTCTCCCAGAATGGAGTCTTTCTCTGGACTCTTAGCCTGCAGGATAGTCTTTCATCAAGAAGCTGAAATTTTTAATAACCTGCCAGCATATGTTTTGTATGTGCCAGGCTAGGCTTGATGACACAACATCTTCATTATCAAAAGAAACAGGTCTACAAACTGTAATAGGACATTAAAACATGCCTGTGCTCATAAAGTAATGCTTTGATGTCTAAATGCACACCATTTCCATGGTCTTCTGGAACAAAGGATAATTCTAATCCTAAATTCTCAATAGCTGCACTCAATGGATACAGCAGTTCACTTCTACTCTGAATACAATTTCACTTTGAAGGCAAAAAAATGTCAATAGTCTCCTACCAAAAAAAAAAAAAAAGCTCTTTGGAACCACTTTACTTTTTATTTTTATTTTTGACTTCTAACTACATCCTGGCTAAGCACAGTCCCTCACAATATTAAAAAGATTTCTGAATAATTATTTTTTCCTTGTTAAGTTAAAAAAATGATGTAGATAATTAATTATTCAAGAGTTTCACATTTAATAATATTAACACTAACACCAAATGTATTTGGTGACAATTTTAAATGGTGTAGTTTAAAGTAATTGAAATTAAATAACGTGTAGTCAGGCTTTTAAGTGCGATTCAGCCACATGTCATTATTCTAACCATTTTTTAAACTTAGAGTCAAACATTTTAAATTTATCATAGTCTAGTGTCAGGGAATTCTTTAAAAATTATTAGCTTGAAATACTGAGAAAAATACCTTGCACGCTAACATTTTGATTTTTTTAAAATAAAAAAGTCTTATTTTCATGGTTTAATCTCAGCACTTTTGCTTTAAAAAGAAAATTGAAATAAATATACAATATGAAATAAAATCCAGTTTAAAGAGAACACAAGAGAAATCTCTATGGGCCTCAAAATTAAATACATTTTCCTTGTTTTATTTTTTTTTTCTAGAAGAGTAATTCACTTTGGTATCCTTTAAATAATATGTAAAAAGCTGGCCATGACAGGTAGTGCATTTAGTCCATTCACTGATGGAGGGGGAAGAAAAGCCCAGAATAGATCATGGGGAGAACAGTAACATTTGTCAAAAGGAACTCTCTCTTCTGACTGTTCTCTAGATTTATTCGTCATTTCACTTCCACAAGAATAATGTGGTTCTCTCTTGCGTGCCCCTCCCTTTCCGTCACTTGTGTCTTGATTCATACACTGTTGCAGTGGGGTGCTCAAAGCAGACGCAGCTCGCTGCCCAGCCCACCGCTATGTACGTCGGCGGGGAAGGAACAGGTTAAGGGAATTTGTGCCCAAATTTTCCCCATCAGTTATGCTTTCATTAGTACATCAGCCAGAGATTTGACATTCAGAGAAGCCAGGGAGGTCTAGGCCTCTGGATGCAAAGTGAGGCAGCTGTAAGGATGGTGGGTTTAACTGATATATTAAGCCATTAAAATTACTTTAATTATTAAGTAAGTTTGGAACAGGCTAAGAAGTTGTACAAGTCATCCTTCCAGCAGTATGCATGGAAAAACCTATACACATCCACTCATATGCTAACGCTTCTTTCCTATTATTTAGCTTTTGCTGGGAGATTTTCTGGCTGAGCTGTATTATTTTCTCAATATCTCATAGGGACCAGCAGTCACATAAATTTCCTTGAACTGTCTTCAGAAACAGATGACTGCTGACAGGATGCTTTTATGCATTAGCTTCCAGGTGACAGCCAGTCACTACCAGAATTTGTCTCTCATAATAAAATACAGCCAGCTTAATAACAACACTTGGTAGAAACATATGATCGAGACCCACTTAGACCAGATGAGATTTGTAACGCAATTCGAATACGGTAAAAAAAAAAATTACTTCCTAATTATCACAATCAACTTGAAGATGTGACTGAAGACTTTTAGGACCCAAAGAAGAGACACTTAAAATAACCTAATCATACAGGCTTCCAGTAATGGAATGAATAAGTCAGCAGAGGAACGTAGTCAATGGTATTGTCATAGCACTGTGCGGTGACAGATAGTGGCTACGCTTGTGGTGAGTAGCACGTAATGTATAGAGTTGTCAAGTCACTGTACACTCTACTCATGTTTAAAATTTTTAAAAAATAATGTTAGAAATAATATTAAAGTAACTTGATCAAGCCCATTCACTTTGTATATGAGGACTAAGGCCCAGGAAAGTCAAAACGACCCACCTAAGCTCTCACTGCTGACAGATGATTCTAGCAGAAAGTGCTTCCACCTCCCAGCTGAGCCTTTTGCATCATCCACTAACGGCTCACGGACACCCTGGGCTTACGTCAACATCGAACTCACTTGTGCCCATTTCTTCCTCCAGTTGTCGTGGCCATATCTGCTCCTCTCCTGTAGGAACCACTGGTAGCACTGTAGGTGGGAAGGAATGTCACAAAACGCAGTCCCGTTTCCTCCAAACTCATAGTCCATTTTAAAGAGCCAGCGTTGGATTTCCAGGTGATCTATGACCAGCTGACCCAGCTGTTCTAGCATCTGTGGGACGCAAGACACAGCAACATTTAATATGACTCGTTTTCTAGATTCCTTCTTATTGTATTAACTTAGTTGTACTTAGGTGTATGCAAATGGTCTGTTTGGTTATCTTCTGATTATTAAGACAGATTAGAAGTTTTAAGTGATATATATATATCATATGATATGATCATATATATCATATATGATGTGAAGAAATCACTAACCACTGGGACCAAAGGTATGTTTAAAAGTATAGTCTTATTTATGGGAAATTCTGAAACTATCATTTTGCTGGGTTTTGAAGGCAAAAGAATGAATCTCTGAATATTTGTAATTGAGTCTTGGTGTTGTTTTATTTCTCTTTTAGAGCATTATGTGTTTAAGGATTTTATTTATTTATTTATTAGAGAGAGAGTGCACACACAAGGCAGCACGAGTGGGGTGAGGGGCAGAAGCAGACTGCCCACTGAGCAGGGAGCCTGATGTGGGGCTCGATCCCAGGACTCCAGGATCCTGACCTGACCCAAAGGCAGACGCTTAACCTACTGAGCCACACCATAATGAGTTATAGTCTTGAAAACTTTACCTGTTTGGAGCTTTGCTGAGTTTCTAAATGTTATAACCTATGAAAGTTTAATTGTTTTCTCATTAATGTACATGAAATGCATTTGTTTGAGTGGTCAGTTGGCCAAGTATGTCATACGTATTATGTGAACAAGACAGGTAAAGGAGATAAAACATTCATGAAAACAACTATGTTTTATTTGAAACAGTATTCCCTCAAGAAATGGGCTCAATCCCATGGAAATGGAAGGGATAGAAGTTGAAGCTTTATTATCACAATGATGGCAACATCTAACATTACTGAACTCTTGGTAGGAGCTGGGCCTTTGGCTAGGCTCTTTACATGACTTTTCTCTTGTAATACTAAAAAATGAAGCAGACATCACTATTACTTCCATTTTATATATGAATAACTGAGACTCAGCTGATTTATTATTTTTTTAAAGATTTTATTTCTTTATTTGAGAAGAGAGAGAGAGGGCGGGGGGAGGGCCGAAGGGGAGGGAGAGGGAGAAGCAGGCCCCCTGCTGAGCAGCGAGCCCCAGGCAGGGCTCAATCCTAGGATCCCAGGATCCTGACCTGAGCTGGAGGGTAACGCTTAACAAACTGAGCCATCCAGGTACCCGGAGAATCAACTAATTTAAATAACTTGCCCACAGTCACCAGTCACCCCGTGTTGAGTGGAAAAGCAGAGACTCCACCCAAGATGCTGTGATTCCAGCACCTAAGTTCATCCCCTCCCCTCCATGCTGCCCGCCTCAGCCTGCAGAGAGGTGGAGGAGGAGGGTGAGGTGGAGAGAGAAGTCAGAATAGGAGCCAGAGAAGCAATTTTCCTTGTAGTCAATTAAGCCACTTGGGGTAAATTTGAATCAGGCAAAGTCTATAGCCCGGATTACTTGATTATAAGTAATACTCTACTAGTAGAGCCTTGGAGAAAAACAACCCATTAGATCACAGAATGATTCTTTGGTCTTCCCGTCAGACGTTCTGGTCTGAATTACCCAGAAAGAAACAAAACGGTAGTAAGCATTCTTTCTTCTGAGCTCTCTTGACTGTGGTCCTCTGTACTTGGGGAGGTCTCTGTGACATTCTTATTCTCTTCTCTTTAGATGAGTTTTTGCTCACCAAACAGATTTTTAATTTTTGGTTTTTTAACCAAAGAGTGTGAAAGACTCAAGATTGTAGTTCTGCTGAAGTCTGGAGGTAGAAGATTAAAATTATTTTGATTAAAGACACAATCTGTTCTCCTGTGTTGTGTCTTCTCAGCAAATCTTCCTGGGGGTGTTAGACTATACAGCAGCATGGAAGTGATATCAAAATGGGCATACTTGGGATTCCCGAAGCCCCATGCAACCATGGGGTATTCAATTAGGGTGGAAATGGAATTGTCTTAGCTCCCTAATTATCAAGTAGTGTCTGTAGATAATTTGGTGTTTAAATGACAAGTACTCTTGTCTGCATACCATATGGCTATGAGCATAGCCTAGGAAGGTTTTGTAATGTGCCTTCCAAAGTTACATCTTTTCTTTCTCTAATGTTGTGTTGAGAAGACAGAGTCTATATTTAATCATACTTTGCTGTATCATGGTCGCACTTTGCAGAAGTAGAAGTGGTCTCTGGTTGTTAATATCTGATGAAATTCTCTCGCTAATGTATGGAAAGGTGTTCCGGCCTTTTTAGTGTTTTGGCCTTCGTAGCCTTTTTCATTGTATGTTCAGATATATTGTATATTTAGAGGTTTCAACTACTAACAGAATTATTATCTGTTTCTTCCAAATCCTATTATTTGTTGCTTCTGAGAATCCTATAAATGGGTGTCTGTTGATGGATCCCTACAGTAATGAAGAGGATCAATAGTATTGTAAAGACTGCACCACTGGAAAGAGTTATGTGCTATCTTTAAGTGAAAATTGAACAGTGCTTTTAAAATAGCATCGCCAGTTTTGATTATTTAACCAAAGCTGTCAGTATTTTATACGGAGCACATGTCAGAAAGAGAGCTTGCATGGTTACTTTATGGATCAAAAGAGGAAATGCTCACTGGGCTCATGCTAGATTTAAAAAATAAACAAATAAATTACCTAATCATAAACCAAATGACTTTATGCTATTTCCAAACATTTATCAATTTTCTATTTGAATCTATCTGTTCAAAAGAGGTAATACATTTTTTAATTGCCATTCATTTTATGCCGGTATAGAGCAGAAGTAGAAAAAGGTCGACTGCTAAAATCCAGCTGAGATTCAGGAATATTTATTCACCTAAATTAAAATAATCACAGTTTTCTTTCACCGGCTTTCAGTTTATGATGCACATCGGTAAAAAGTCAGTGTTATTGATTCATCACCATCTGCAAATTCAAAACGCTGACACACTCAGATAGATTAGGTAAGGCAGTCACTATCTGGAAACATCTCAATGGAGTACTTTAATTCTTGATGACCTCAGACATATGTTTCCAAACAAGTGGAGTGGAAGTCAGCGATAACTTGGTTTATTGTGATACGATTTGCACATGCCGTGGGTTAAATGACATCCCTATGGGGCGCCTGGGTGATGCAGCCATTAAGCGTCTGCCTTCGGCTCAGGGCGTGATCCCAGCGTTCTGGGATCGAGCCCCACATCAGGCTTCTCCGCTCGGAGCCTGCTTCTTCCTCTCCCACTCCCCCTGCTTGTGTTCCCTCTCTCGCTGGCTGTCTCTCTCTGTCAAATTAATAAATAAAATCTTTAAAAAAAAAATAAATGACATCCCTCAAATCCAAGTTGTCTACCAGGAGGTTTTCAATCCTGCTTCTGAATACCAGCATGAGAGGAAGGTTTTACTGCATTCCACAATGAACATATAAGGTTCTAAAATACTTCCTATCAAAGATGGCCTGAGTTCTTGTCAGTCAAGATGAAAGCAAGACTTCATATGAATTTTGCACATACAGTTTAAAGTTTTGAAGACTGTTTCATGTAAGGTACATGTGTAAAATTATAACTTTAAAGTGCAGTTCACTTGTCTCAAGTCTCTCAGCTGAGTATTCCACTGGGAAGCAGAGTCAAGCGATCCATTTGTTACTTTCAAATTCCAGTGAAGACTAGTGGCAGTGAGCAGTGGGGCACACAAGTTCAGGGGGAGCCTCTCTCTCATGCTTATTAAAATTGCCTGTGCAATTCCAGACTCTGCCATCTTTAAGAGCAATTTCCTTCATGAGCCCACGTATTGCCCAAGAACACTCTAGCAAGACTGAAACATTTTAGGGCAATTTAATAAGTTAACAATACCTTCAAACTAGTCTCTGAGAAGTGTGATTTGTTGAAAGGTTTGATTTTGGGGGCTCGGCGGCTATGACGTACAGAACGTCATGATCAAGCGACTGAGGGAAGAAGGAGGATCCCTAAGTATCATCCCTCACAAACTGCTTCATTGCTCACAGTTCTTTAGGTTCCCGAGAACTGGGTGCCTGCAGTAGTTGTGATTGCCTAGGAGTAATGGCAGGATACAGACAGCCAGCGAGAGAGGGAACACAAGCAGGGGGAGTGGGAGAGGAAGAAGCAGGCTCATAGCGGAGGAGCCTGATGTGGGACTCGATCCCATAACGCCGGGATCACGCCCTGAGCCGAAGGCAGACGCTTAACCGCTGTGCCACCCAGGCGCCCCTTTTATTTATTTATTTTTTTTAAAGATTTTATTTTATTTTCTTTCTTGTGAAAAAAGGTAGTGGTTAAATGGGAGAAGATCTGCCAGAGCTGACTCAAAGATCATTTCCAGTAACTAATATTGTCGTTCTCTAAATAGTTAGGATCCTGTCTGCTGGAGGAGTGCATAGCCAGGGACCTGGTCCAAAAAAAGACCCAGATGCAGGTGGTTTTATTCCGACCCCGTTTCCTGTCCTCACTCCGGAACTGTCCTCCCACTCCTTTATGGCCCCTTCTTGAGGAGCTAAGGATGTCTGCAGCCCTCTTCTATAGGACCTCTGCAGCCTGACTCGGCAGAAGGCTCACTTGCTGGGGTTTTCCAAACCTGCTCCTTTTCACCAAAACTGACTCTCACATTTCTTAGGGTCCTCCAAAATACTGGCTAGCTGATATGTGATCAATTAATCCATGTTAAGGTGATAAATGCTGACAGCAAATTAGGACACCAACAGGGCCTTCAGTGACTTAACCCAAATGAGTAAATATCTTGAGTAATCCCCGCAATTTCTGCAAGGCCAATAGGAAGATACTTTGAAACATGAAGGCCTCAAGCAGATCCCATCAGATAATTTAAGCATTCCATATATTCTTCATTGGGTCGGGCTGGCTCCAGAAGACCTGAAGTTCCCACAAGGTCAAGAAGGTGTGACATATTTGAATAGAGCCTCACTCGTCCACCCCACATACCTGTTGGTGACGATAGATGCCATATACTCCAGGAGGGACTGGCACATTGGCATTCTCAAAGACCCATTTGCTTCCAGACTTGCTACTGTAAAGATGAGCTATTTCCGGCTCTGGACCCAGGATGGGTATGTTTAGCATATCCGCCACGGCCAAATCATCTCTGTGGAGGAGCCCGCTGACGATGTAGGCCTCTTTTCCTTGGATGAGATTTTTTATTCTTTTGATCGCCTTGGGACTGTACATCAGGTAAGTGGCCAGGCACATGTGATGCTTCTGGGGGGAGACCATATCATTCTTGTTACAAGGTGTTGTTTTCCTAGTCCATATGCGTAATTTATAATGTTGCACACAATAAATGCATTATTAATAGCAGGCTGGGTTATGACCTATCCTGTTGTTTAGCAGTTTAAATTGATAAAAGCTGTTGGGGTGAGGCTCCATAATCGCTCACATCTTTAGTGTGTTGGAAATAGGCTCACTGGGAATAGAACTAATTACTACACATCTGTATTTATTTGATCCACGTGGAATTATCCTTCTGTCAGAAGGAAAAGAGGCTGGCGGCCTTTGGATAATAGTGATTCATCTCTGCAACACTTCTGGCATGGTTTAACACTAAAGCGTCTGGAAAATCAATACAAAAAATGAAGAAAAGAGCCTTACGGTATGCTTACAGTATGTCTGCGGGACTCCTAATCCAGCAACTCTTTAAGTGACTAGGGAGGCAAAGTGCACTCGACACTGTCTTTCAAAGTTCTGCCACCAAGTCCATTTCAGAAAATATGTACTTTTATAATGATTATTTTGGTTTTTAGCCAACACTCTGGAGAGGATTCATGGATAGAAAATATTTGAAAATTTCATCAAGATTTCAACTTATTGTCCCAATGGAAAACTCTTTATTTTATTTTTGGCTATTCAGACCTCGCTCAGCAATACATGTGATGGCTCATTCAATGAAATCGATAATTCTAGCATGTCTAGGAGCGGCAGAGGACAGAGCTGGCTGGTCAGCACATGCCAAAACCAGTATAAGCATGTCTCTGCATTCAAGGAGTGGGGACCCGAAAGAGTACAGTCAATGGATAACTAATACAAGGCAGAGAAGGGCCATGAAGAGTTACAGAGGGCTCAGAGGCATGGAGGAAGGAGGCAGAGGCCATGTGCTGTTGGGGACAGCAGAGAAGACAAATTACTCATTCTCCTTGGACCTTAGTTTCCTCATCTGTAAAATGAATATAATAATAGTACCCATCTCGTAGGGATGCTGTGAGGATTCAGTGAGATAAGTGCATGGAGAGCACTTATATAATAAGTACTTAATGAATGTTAGTTTGAATTATTATTATGAAAGAGGTTGGGGTTGAGGTGAATTTTGAAGGATAGGTGGATTTAATCAGGTGAGGATGGGCATAGGAAAGACATTAGCCAAGGATGGCGTATGAGAACCCAAGACCGTTCATTTCCTCTAGAGAAGAGGGCATCATGGCACGTGAGAAAGTGCTGGGGACTTGGGAGCTCTGGCTTAGAATTCAGCTCTATCACTTATAAGCTACCTGAACTTGGGCAAGTGACTTATGCTCCCTCTGCCTAAGTTTCTGCATTGGTTTTTTAAAAAAAGATACATTTATTTTATTTTAGAGAGAGAGCGAGAGCAAGCTGGTGGAGGAGCAGAGGGAGAGAATCCCCAGGCAGACTCCCTGCTGCGTGGGGAGCCAGATGCAGGTCTCGATCTCATGAGATCATTACCTGAGCCAAAACCAGGAGTCAGACGCTCAACTGACTGAGTCACCCAGAATGCCCCAGTTTCTTCATATGTTAAGTGGAAATAAAAATACCTATTTGCTGGGTTGCTCTAAGGATAAAATAAGATCATGAATGTAAAACATCTGTTATAATGCATGACATTGAGTTGATAGTCAATAAATGGTAGTAATTATTATTACAGAGAAAAACTCTCTCTTTAAAATAAAGTCATTAAAAATGCCACACAAATTATATAATGTAAGGTGCCAGCATCTTAAGGGAGTTAAGGGATTTTGTAGATTTGCACCTACTTCCCCAGTTCTGGTCAAAATTATCTACTCAACATGGCATAAAAATGAGGAGAAATGCAAAGCAACTGTTTCCGGGAATGTTAGCAGCACCAGTTTGCAAACCGTTAGAAGGGGTAATGATGAGTATGGGAGAAAGAGAGCGAGGAGAGCCCCTGGGTTTCATTCCTGCCTGAGTTTGTAACTTGCAAGGTGATTTAGAAAACTCGACCTTTCTGAGCCTCAGCCCCCATATTCAAAAAATGATGCATTGACTTGAAGTCTCTAGGGTCTTTTCAGCTCTGAAATAACTTTCCCTTTAAAACCAGAGCTCTTTTGGGCTGGTTAATGGGTACAGAAATTCTGCTTGAGTTGTTGAAAAAGTTTTGCAAATGGATAATGTGATGGTTGCACAACCGTAGGGATGTGCTTAAAGCCCCTGAACCGCACACCTAACACGATTAAAATGGTGAATTTTATGTTATGTGTATTTTGCCCCCAATTAGAAAAAAAGACAAAAACAGAGCCCCTCTGAGAAGAGGATTTATATAATTTACACTATGGGGCCCTTTTTCCAGAGCAAGTGTTCTATTTTAAGCTCTTAAATCTATGCAATATACCTTTTCTACCATAATTTAAATCTATTTTCAACACCTACTTCGGAGAACGCAATTCTAGACAACCCAGTGTTCCACTGGACAATGGCTGGTACCACCTCTTGAGTTTGTGTTTCCCATCTGGTTAATCACCATCTTTCCTCCTCGTTTATCTTACCCCTTTCCTTGTCCCACAAATTATTCCAGTGAGGAAAGTTAAAAAAATTAAATGTTGGGGAGAACTGGGGACTTGAGTTGTAATGTATGTAACATGGTGGGCGTTACAGGGTACCTAGAAAAGTATTTCAAGGTGGCCGTGCTCTCAGTGTCAAGGTCACAAGGACAAAGCCTCTGACATTATTCTCTCGTTTGATCCATAGAACACTGTACCAATGAACAGCTCCTCTTTTGGAGGTGAGGAAATGGGAGGCTTGAGTGATTTGCCCAAAGTCACACAGCTAGCAAACAGCAGAGGCAAGATTGAAACCCAGGGATCGGCACAGTTTCATGCTACTTCTCCCATTCTCCAGACCGAGTAGTGAAGGTCTGGTGAGCTTATGAGGTGTGACGAAGGGTAGCAGATGCAGGGATAGAACCTAATGTTAGAGTTCTGAGCCACTTCCAGCTAGGCTGGGTTTCTGGCTCCTCTGTTGGCGAGCATGCGACCGGACTCTAGTTTATAGTCATCTGTGGGCTTGCCTTGTTCTTCAGGCAAGATGGTCCCATGGTATTGTGTTCGATATGTGTTTAGTAAAGATTTGAATACGAGTGAGTGATGGCACAGTGATGACCGCGGGTCTTGTGTGACCGTTTAGAGAAAATTGGGATCATCAGATCCAGGCAGCAGATTAGCACAGATGACAAAAGTCTAAAATGTTCCTAGTTCCACAACATTATACATACATTTGATTTATCACCACTAATTTTTTTTTTTGACCTGAGACAAAAAGTGTTGTTTGGGATGTCTTCGTAAACATTAAAATGTTCAAAACCAGACATGATGACTTTATAAGAGCCCTTTTTACCATTGCAGATTCAAGCATCGTATAGTAACTTGGAGAGATGTACAAACAGATTTTTGGCACGCTTTAAAAAAATCTCCTCAAAGCCATCCATTTGAATGAAAATCAGCACTGATACAATCTCTCAAACCCATTAAAAGGAAATAAAGCAATAACTAAACATGAGCGGGAACTGATGTGAAAGTGAGAGTTTAATTTTCGTATTTTAAAAAGTTGATTGCCTATGAGTGATTAATTACTCAAATAATTTAAATTTAAACTATGAGAAGTATTAAGCACTTAAAATATTCCCTACTTGTTTCTACTCACCAAGGTGCAGACTAACTATGAATGTGACTCAGTGCCTCTGTTAGTGCCAACCGCCTGTCTCTTGCTTAGAAGCTAAAGCATGGACTTCAGGGCACCTGTCTTAGGTAACAGGCTTGTAGAGCTGGAAGGGCCTTCGAAATGCCCTAACCCATCACCTGATTGTATAGATGAAGATCAGAGAGCAAGAATGGTAAAGGGAGCTGCCCAAGCCACAAGGTCATCCAGGAGTAAAGCAGTCATTCCAATTCATGATAGTGTTCTGGGGTCAGACAGATTTTGGTTCATACTCTGACCCCACCAGGAACTTTGGACTAGAAAATAAGACTTGGTTTCCTCAGCCATAGGAGGAGATTGATCATTTCTGTCTTGTTGGCATTGTTCTGAGGACCAAATGAGAAAATGTGTGCTAAGTGTTTGATAAATGTTACTTGTGCACCCACTTTCCTGCTCCCAAATTAATGCCCCTTTCCCATTCCATGCCTCTTCGATGTATATGGACTTTTCAGATGTGCAGAAACTCCT
Organism: Ursus maritimus; assembly: GCF_017311325.1. NCBI lineage: Eukaryota > Metazoa > Chordata > Mammalia > Carnivora > Ursidae > Ursus > Ursus maritimus. The sequence goes on from NW_024425230.1 coordinate 35,853,708, forward strand.
TACCAGCAGCTAGCAGGCATTAGCTTTAGTTTCTGGCTGGATAAAATCAGGAAATTAACTACACACTAGTGATAGTTTTTTCCTCCTTGCTTTCTAATGTCCATTGTGACCCTGCCACTGAGGCCAGGGAATAGCTAGGAAGCACCAAGCAATCCTTGCACTGATGGAGGATATTGGGACGTTCCTAAGAGCATAAGTACACGGTGATGATTTGTTCCCTGTCTTTTCTTTTGTTCAGCCTGCCCCTGTATCCTCCGCCATAGCCAAGCAGTGCCCATGAAACAGAGCTAGGCAGAGAGCTTGGGGTGGGGGGAACATTGAGGTATCCAGTTATGAAAAAATAAAGTGTTCATCTTGGTAGAAGAGAGTAAATCCCGATGACAATTCACAGAGTATACTAGCAAAGCAGAAATGTTATAGCAAACCCTGGCAGGACTTATTCGGTGGCAGGGGGTGGGGGGGGGTGTCAAAACATGGTGCATCTGAAGGGTTAATGGGCAGCAACAACACATAGGTAGTAAAGCATGCCATCGGTTTCTTCGCCAATAAATAGAGCATTGATTTTGGTGCCTCCCACTTGTGAGTGGAGAGAGCTATCTTTAGCAGCAAATTCAGACCCTTAATTATCCAAAAAAAAAAAAAAAGTCTCCTCAAAATTGTATAGTCCATTAGGTATTACAATGTTGGTTGTTTAAAATGGAAAGTTTAAATTCTTGTTAAAACATAGAGAAATTCATTTCAAGCCATCTCTCGCACTGCCTCATTCTAGAACACTGCCCTTGTGATGCCATGAATTTCCCAAAAGCTCTTGTGTGGGGATGGCGTTCCATTTAGAATTCATCCCATTCATTAAAAATCCGTACAAGTTAAAAAAAAAATCTGAACCTCATTCATTATGAACCCTGTGATATGGTAAATCAGGCCAAATTCCCTTGAGGAAACATAGTCCAGCGAGTAACACAGAATAACAGTGTGGAAATCAGAAAACGGCGGCCCCGGTCGAGGCTCTGTCCCTAACAGGCTTGGCGACCGTGGGTGGGCCCTGTCTTTCTCTGTCTTGGCGTCCTCCACACAAAATTAAGGAAAAGGAACTACAGATGTTATAAATTCGCCTCCTTGATCGTACCACCCAATCACTGCAATTAGGCTTCAGCGACAGAGAAACCGGGCAGGAGTAGCTCCACTAAGTCTGAAAGTTAAACTGGGATATTTATTTCCTACAGTCCAACTAGTAGTCTAATCAGTAAAGCTGTTAAACTTGCAATAATATTTCACTGATGTGTACCAGAGCGTTGCAAGTTATAAAATTTCCAATTTAATTTTACTGCATCCCTGAAGCCGTAGTAATTAGAAGACAAACTCACAGGGAAGATGTTTATAGCTTCAGGGGTGATAATTTTGAACCTGTCCTGCAGGTCACTTCTGTCCTCAAGGTTCCCTGATTTGACAGCTGCCTGTAGACTCAGGATTTTATTGTAATACAGCAGCAACTCGTCGTTCATCTGATGGGAGCAGATGTAGATAACACTCACATCGGCATCTAAAAACAACAGGCACAATGTTAATTACTGGTATAAAGGTAAATGACATCCTGGACGCTGGCATCGGATTGATGTTGCACAGTTTAAAATAGAGAGCATATCCAAAAGCCACACTGAAGTTAATTTAGATGGGTTTTGTAAAGATCTTCACCATTTAACTGGCTTTTTTGCATTATAGCATTTCTCTAAAGAAAAGATAAATAACACCACCACCAAAAAAATAGACACAATGATTCCTTCAGAAGGAGGGCTGTGAGGTACAATGGAAGTGTGCTTTCAAATAACACATAGGGATTTAGCCCCAGAACTACCATTAACATCAATGGGAATTGCATACTGCTTTAAAAATTTATCCCATTAACTTCAGTAAATTATAAAACAGAGCTATTAACTTTAGAAAGCTGATGAAGTTGCAATTTCTTATTCTGCCTGGACTTGGCAGGGCCAATTCAGGGAACATCCTGTCCAAATAAATGGTCTGATTATGACCATAGCAATGAGTATTTCAGGAAACCAACCTTTTCCTTGCTCCATTCCCAAAGAGGAGTATATTACGTAAATAGGACATCTAGTGATTCTTGGTTTAAAGGAAACACTGTCTTAATTTAACTGTTTTTCTTCTTAAGATGTGCTTCTTATTATGTACATAGAAAGAAATCCTAATTAAATATCCCACCCAAATGGGATAGCGAGATGAGATTACCCACTCCAGGCTGCAGGGTTTTAATACTTTAAGGACTTGGGACAGGCAATCTGCAGCCAATGGAGTCATTCATTCATAAAATAACTGGCTGATCAGTAGGGGCAAAGCACTTGGCTAGACATGGAGGGAAATGAGGAGTCAAAGCAGCTGAGATGCTGTCCATGAGGAGTGAGCATTTCATGTGCACGAAAGGCCATCAAACAAGGTGGAGAGTAGCAGACCCAGGGAAGCTCGTGGAACAGGTGCTTAGGGAAGTTCAGGGAAGGGAGTGCTGTAAAATGTTTCCTTGGTCAGGTAGGGCTGAGAGGGAATTTGAAGACTCCTCTGTTCAGTTTGACAAGAGGATATAGAACGCAGACTGATTAAATTCCACCCTAGCTGCCTGGGAACGCTGGGCACAGTATTTAACCTTTCTAAGCATCAGTTCTTCATCTCTAAAGTGGAGAAGAAAATCACCTGGGACATAGAGTTTTGAAGAGTATTAAATGAAAGAATATCGGTAAAGCACTGGTGCAGTATCTGGCACATAGTAGGTACTCAGTAAACAGTACAGATGCACGAATCTGCTGCATGGCCCACCCTAACTAGGTGAGCCAACAGTGATTCCTCACCCTGCCCTCCACAATTGTGCTTCTTTATCAGCGCCCCCAAGATTTAACATGATGTCATATCCTCGGTCGTTTCATCCCACTGTTTCAAGTCTATTAGTCTTGTCTGTCCAAACTCTTTAAAGGCAAGGTGTATGCTCTTTCCTATATTGCCCCAAGCCCTGGTAGAGTATGGAGTATGCAGGGATTTGGGAGGATGGAGAGATTTGGGAAGTAGAAAATCTCATACAATCAGTGAGATCAGTGGCCTGTGGGAGAAATCCTCCCCCTGGAGAAGCAGTGTCCTCCAAACTGGCCCCGTGCGGAGCCGAGAGGAGGCATTCCATAAATGTAAATATCTCAGTGGCCCCTATTTGATTTTGAAATCAAATTGCCACATAAACCTCAAAATAAATTAACTGAGGAGACAGTAAATAACTTGTATTCATTTGCTGAATGACCAAATTATTTATCCCAAACCTTGTGTTTGCAAGAGGAGACTAGTGTCTTACTAAACTAAGGGTACCTCACCGCCCTCCTTCTGAAGGAGTCATTATGTCTCTTTTTTTAGTGGTAGTGTTATTTATCTTTTCTTTAGAGAAATGCTAAAGGGCAACAAAGCCAGCTGAATTGCGAAGATCTGTACAAAACCAATCTAAATTAACTTCAGTGTGGCTTTTGGATATGCTCTTTATTTGGTTTAAAGACCAAAGTAGGATTTTTTTTTAAGTATTAAAAAAAAGACAAACAAGCAACAAAAATAAAGACTCCACAGCTGAAGAAAACTAAATTTTTCTTAGGAAGCGATTTCTACGTTGCAAATGACAACAAATCATATTGCTAATCTCACCCTCCCTGTGCATTTCTGGCAAAGGAATACATATCACTAACACCAATATCCAGTAGTTGTTTGCGCATCTGCAAATGTTCAAAATTAATTGACGGGTAATTTTGAAAAGCAATTAATATGAAGGCAAAGATTGCTTTGATCACTAGTCAATAGTCAATAATGGTCACTCTCTTGCTTAGCTCCTCTAGGAATTGAAAATACTCATAGCCATTGGGGGTCTCCACCTGACACCCTGACTTCAGCGCCAATATGCAAATGACAGGTCCCACCAACCTAATCAGATTCTTTTTGTTTCCCCTGAATAAGCAAAAACTCAACACACTTCACTAGGAATTAATGGAATAAAAAAAATAAGATAATCATTTATTCTTACATAAAATCACTAATTTTCCTTGTGTCTTCATCTTTTTAAAAATTTCACAAGCAAGTACTTTTTCTACCTTCTAACTACCGTTTCTAAACTTTCATTACTCCTCTTGAAGAGGTTTTGGGATCAGATTGCTATATCATGAAGACCGTGTACCAAAAAAAAAAAGGCATTTGGTTCATAGTCTCTCAGAAATGTTCATCTCAGCGAAATTTTCCATTGCAGGTAAGACATAGACTGAATTATTGAATTCTTTAAAATAGAAGCTTCATGCTTTCACGTGTTTTCTAATAATGAGACTCTTTTGTAAAGAAATTCTTTGGTGATGGTTTGTGCTATATATAGAAGGGTATATAAAAAGCTAAAGAAAAAAATTAATTCAAATAAATTAGAGCAAAGTCTGCCCTCTGCTGCACTTCAGTGGTTTCCACTCAGTCAGGTTTTTAGTTGAAATAGCTCAGCACTAACAAATCAATCTCAAGTCATTAAAAAAAATTTTTTTTGTAATGCTGAAAAACAATATTAGTGCCTACAATAATAGATTAAGGCAATTACACTATTATTATTTTAGGACACTGTAAATTTCTAGTACTGATGTATTTTTGTTAGCAAATGGCATTTATAAAATAATAATGATGCTGAAATATATATGAATCATGTAAAGTATGTCATTCCGGGGAGCCAGCTGAGTTGGTCATTGATAATTTAAAATTCTTCCTTGTTTTGCTTAAATAAGGGCCGCAGCGATTATATTTTAGCAAAACGAAGAAGTTCTTATCTGGTAACTAATAAAAACTGAGTTTTGGTTTACACTGAATTTCTGGCCAGTATCTTCTAAACTGATTCCGTATTCGTGCTTAGCCTTTGCGACCTTGCGTTAAGCCTAACCTGAACCTTAGTCTTGAACAGCACCAAACAGGGCATTATCGTGTTCTTCTCTCCTGGCCCAGGTTGGTGTCTGATTTAGAACTGACAAAGCCAGCATCAGAGCCAGACCTTCGCAAGGATGTATCTTCCACCTGAGGTCTATATTTCTAAGAATACCCTCTACTAGGCACCTCCTGTTTCCTAATAACTAGACGATATATATTTAAATAAAAGCTTCTTTAAAAAACAATCTATCTTCACATCCCTCTTAGTCTTATCGTGGAAACAATGCTTTTCATTTCTGATACCACCTTCCACTTATTCCCCAGATAACATAATAGACAATATTGACACAGATAAAAAATGTTGGCTTCCCTCATGGCCAGAGTCAGGAAATGAAGGGGATTTGGGGCTATAGGAGAGAAATCCTTAGAATTTAGAAAAAGCAACCCAAATAAATTAGTTAAAAATGTCATTTTTTAATTCAAGTCAACGCCACTATAAATCTGTTCTTTAAAACCAAACATTTAATTGCCCTGCCACACTTCTCCCTTGCACACTTCTTCCTTGCAAGGGGAAAAAAATAAGCAAAAATTAAACATTTTTATCAACATCCTCTGATAAACATTCCAAAGAGTCATTTGCGTGGAAGTATTTACTGTACCTAAGATGTCACACAGCCTCCCCAGCTGCATGTTCTGCTGTGTGTTGAAGTCGTCAATATTTTGTCGCACAGGCAGAGAATATCCTAAAAGGCAAACAAGGTGTCAAAACGCAGAAAGAGCAAGTCAGTATGGCAAAATGGCACACTAGGATTTCCAGGGGTCACAGTCCACATGTCTAGGACAGAATTTTCTCTGAAGCATCTTGCAGACACAGTCTAACTCCTAAGAATGAGGTCCTTGCTTCTCAGGGGATTAAGCATTATTCTGGAAGATTTGCTAAGCATCATATTCTGCGAAAGAAGAGTTCGTTTTTTTTTCAATACCAGCAAAACCACCAGGAACCAAGATAATAAAAACAGGGGGGAAATGTCTGACATTGAACATGAATGCTCAAAACAACATTGAAGAAAATTATGCTCAGGGTTTAAAAAAAAAAACAAACACAACCGTAGTGGCTTTTTTAAACTTATGCCCCCTATGTGGCATTTTGGAGATGTGTCCCCAGAATCATTCTAAACTGACACACGGATTTCAGAGAAACCTCTTGCTATCAGGAATATGTATTTAAGTAATTCTGAATACTGAAGAAATAAGCTTCTGCTCACACAGTCAAAAGAAATTTTAACCTTTAAAGGGCAATAAAGGTTAACGCAGTTACTTTGTCAGTACTAATAGAAGTCCTGCAGTTTGCCTTCGCGTCCACTGGAAACAGAGCAGAAGGAAAACGCATGTATGTGGGTTACTCTTGTCCAAAACTCTTTTGCAAAAGAGGCAACAGCAGCAATTCTTCCTGCTGGTATTTCAGGGGTTAAAAAAAATAAGTGGATCAAAATATGAACTTAAAAGGCACACATAATCCCAAGCAGGTATAATTGCTTATATGAAATTCAGCAACTGTTGGTGCGACTTTTTTTTTTTTTAAGTGAAATTGCTTTTCACATTTTGAAGAGATGCTTCAATGCCTCCTTGTGGTTAGTGAGCCCAAACACATGTTTCAAGTTAAACTGCTATAGATAAAGTGATTTTAAATATTACATCTTGGAGATGTGACACAGATTTCCTTTCCAGCGTAAGGAAAACTATAGCGATTCAGGCAACAGGGCTTCAGATCAAATGCACTCTGATAATTGGCTCTTTGCTTTGATGTCAGTGTTTAAACACTAGACGTCGTCTGGAAATTAAATGAGCTTACGATTCATCTTAAAGTCTCCCTTTTGCTTTATGCAGGTGAACTGAAGAACTACAGAGGCAGAAGGACAAATAGCTTGTTCGAGTTATTTTTGAAAAATTATTAATTTCTAAAATAGTTTGGGGAACCATTCCACGTATGAACTTTAGTGTAGACCGCTGCAAACAATGCCGCCTTGATGTGTGATTGCAGTACTGGGACTCTTAGGATTTTGCATATGTGTAATTCTATCTATATTCAGATAAATGTTTAGGAAGATGTCTTCTGAATAACTTCTATGTCCGAACTATAAGAAAGCAGGAAAAATGCCTAAAGAATAAAGTATGATTAAGAAAAATGCTGGAGAGCATTCCACGGATGCATTTCCTTTCAAAAGTAAAGATAAAAGGCAGTGTGAGATGTCTCATTAAGATGATGTCCAATTTAAAATATAAAGGATGTCTGATCACTTTGTTGCCGTATGTGAGTACGTCTGTGTTTCAATCAAGTGCTGGAGGTCAGTTTTCCAACAAATTACTTGGTACCTCTGTTACCACTGATCAAGGACGCATAGAGAATATCTCTGCAGAATTATGACAGAACTGGTTACTCAGTTAACCCTACAAATACACCCATTTTAAAGAACTGAATGTCCGCAATCTCAGAACACTGTTATAGAGGATCACATGAAGTAATAGATATGAAGACATTTTGTAAACTGTGAAGTGCTGTGCAAACATAAGGTATTTTAATATTATGGGGTATATGTGCTTCCAAAGCCCATAACAAGAATAAATTCTGTGGCAAGCAGCAGACCATTCTACATGGACAAGATACAATCAGTGAATGTTGCCATCAGCAGAGCAGAAGTTGGGAGCAGATTTTTTTTTTAAGTCCGATTATTTATTATGTTTCGTATACCCACAAAAGTACATGTAGACACCCAGGTGAAAAGATGGTCATCAATGCTGGCAGTACATATAGTAAATCCAATAGAGACTTAGCCACTAAGCTATTGGCAAGGATGTCGTGGCCTTGGGGAACTCAGCAGACCTGCCCAGTGGCAATGAACCATCACACTTTGGAATATAATCTGCAGAGACACTTCAAAGGTCAGATAGAAATACGGGAGGAGCTTTGAGACACCATCTGCTTCAACCCTGTCATGTTATAGATTAAGAAAAACCAGGGTAAGTGCCTTGTCTCTTGTCCAAGATCACATAAACCTACAAATTACTATACATTTCGGGTAGGACATATTTAGCTCTTGCGTAAATGTGGTTGCATAAAAAAAGAGAAAGGAAAGACTCTCCACATGTGAGCAGAGAACTCCAGAAGGGACAAAGAGCCTCTGCCTCTTTTCTCACTTTTATTTCCAGTTGTTGCAGCAGGCAGAATAATGGCCCTCCAAAGATGTCCATGTCCTCATCCCTGCAACCTGCGAATGTGTTAGGTTACATGGCAAAGGGGAAATAAAGTTGCAAATGGAATTAAGGTTGCTAATCGGCTGACCTTAAAATAAGGGGATTATTATCTTGGATTATTTGGCTAGATCCCACCTGATGAGAGGTCCTTAAAAGTGGAAGAGGGAGGCAGGAGAGGAGAGAATCAGAGAAGGTGTGACTATGGAAGAAAGACACAGGGAGATGCTTGTTGCTGGCTTTAAAGATGGAGAAGGGGGCCAAGGGCTCTCCTCATTCACGCCTTTGTGGGCAGCTTCTTGAAGCTGGAAAGGGTAAAGAAATGATTCTCCCCTAGAACTTCTAGAAAGGAGTGCAGTCCGGCTGACACCTTGATTTTAGCCCTTCTCCGACTTCTGAACTACAGAATTATTGCTCTAAGGTAATACACTTCTATTGTTTAAGCCAGTAAGCTTGTGGGAACTTGTTAAAGGGTGATAGAAAATGGATACGATGCCTACCTTCCATCTTCTTTCAACTTTTACAAAATGGGTTCTCTGATCTGGAAAACTTGTGGGAATTCAAAGAACGGTGAGTGGGACCTGTAGCTTTTTTAAGGTCCTCAACAGCCTAGGAGAAAACAGCACTGGCATAAAGGGGCACTCTTTCTTCCTTATCACTTGAGAGAGGGGCCCAGCCTCTTTCCTTATGGCCATCGCCATCATATGTGAAAATATTCCTACTTGGATAGAGTGTTCCATCGTTTCTCAAAATACTATCGCCTCTGCTTCACATCGAAGGAGGATACCTGAGAGATACCTCTGTGAATTACCCAGCTACTTTTGGGTGTTCTGCCAAACCACGGGTGCTCACCAGTGGTTACTGGTTATCATTCGTCCACCTTCATCTCTGCATCTGTCTCCTCTCTCATCCCTATCTCCACTCCTACACAAACTCCTTTCAGATGATGCCAGTTGCCTCTTTGCACCCAGGAAACTAGCTCTGTTGGATTGGCTTTTCCTTCGCAGAAACCACAGAAACCCATGAGCAAGGCCATGCTCAGTGACTGTGTTCCCTTGGGGCTGGTGTGTGACAGGCCCCGGCTGTTGCATTAGAGCACATGTTCTGGAACAGCCTGCTCATCACCCTGGGGTTGATTTCTAGTTCCCTTTGTCCCCTAGTCCTATTCCTTACAGGCTATCTAAGGCGGAGAAGAGGTTAACAATGGACTTCTGGTTGCCGAATAGTTGTCATTTATCTGATCACCCTGGCCTAAGACGGTAGTCAGCCAGGCCTCAATCTGATGGACTGGAGCAGTAGTTCTCACACTTTTTCCCCGTTTTGAAACATGTGCTGTGTGATAATCACATGCATCACACACTCCTAGGGGCCGACACCGGGGAACAATAACAGTAGCCATCACGCCATGCCTCTCCCTTCCATTCAAGAAAGCATACTGGATACAAGCTGAGCAAAGTGACATTGTTACAGAGGAGATAGTGAATTACTCCAATTCATAAAAAAGTTGATGTTACCCAACTTTGGTACTCTAATTGTAAAAATTTTCAGGGAACGTGTGACATACGTCACAATTGATTGCCCACCAGCATACTGCAGTCATCCAGAGAAATGTGATTGAGGCATTATTGTTATACCCAGGTTTTAATTACTTCTGCAACTGTGAAAACACAAGCTACTGAGATAAAAGATTAAGATATAGTAAGAGACGTGCCTATCTGGGTTCTCTGTGTGTGTATGTAGTATACCCAGTGACAGTTGGATGAAAATAAAACTGAGCACTGTTTTGGGGGGGGATTGCTGAGGGGGATAAGGGAATTTTGTGATGGGGATGTAGGAAACACGGGAGGGCTTAAGTATTTGTTGAGTGTTGAAAACATTCTCAAACTAAACTGGCCAAATGGATTCTGTGTGGTTCTGGAAAAAGTGAAGACTTGGGGTGCCTGGGTGGCACAGTCTGTTGAGCGTCCAACTCTTGGTGTTGGCTCAGGTCATGATCCCAGGGTTGTGAGATGGAGCTCTGCTTCGGGCTCCATACTCACACAGCGGGAGTCTGCTTGGGATCCTCTCCCTCCCTCTGCTTGAGCACTCTCTCTCAAATAAATTCTTTAAAAAGAGAGAGAGAGAAGGAAGACTTTTTCTTGTTGGAACTTTGTATCAGTGACTTTATCAGCAGCTGGCCCAGCATCGCATGCAGCGAAGGCTGGTGATTCTCAAAGCGCGGTCTAGAGACTGTAGAAGGTCCTGAGACCCTTTCAGGGAGTCTGGAAGGTCAAAACTATTTTCAAAATAATACTAAGATGATAGTTGCCTTTTTCAGAAAATGCAAAAATAATTATTGATACGATTTCAAATTCCATGTTGTAACCAACATAAGAATTCCCATCCTCTGTTGAGTTTTGGTATAAAATCAAAGAAGAATATACACAATTGTCTGAAAAGTCTATAAAATGTATAAAACAGTCTTCCCTTTTCCAAATACTTATCTGTGTAGAGCCAGGTTTTCTTCATATGCTTCAATCAAAACAACATATTGCAACAGATTGAATACAGAAATAGAGATGAGAGTCCAACCATGTTCTATTAAGAGATTTGCAAACTTGTCAACTAACGCAACTCTTTTCATTAAATTTTTTTGTTTGGGGAAATGAAAAAAATTTGTTAACAAAAATATGTTATTTAGTATTATCTGGTAACAGATTTATTGTTGTTATTTTAGATTTTATTTTATTTTATTTTATTTATTTGAGAGAAAGAGAATACAAGCACGGGAAGCAGGAGAGGGAAAAACAGGCTCCCCACTGAGCAGGGAGCCTAATGCAGGACTCAATCCCAGGACCCTGAGATCATGACCTGAGCCAAAGGCAGACGCTTAACCAACAGAGACACCCAAGAGCCCCTATTGTTGTTGTTTTAAAGTAAATTAAATATTTTTAAAGTTTCTCGGTTTTAGTTTCTAATATAGTATATATTGATAGCTATAACCTATGGAAACAAGCTTATTAAGGTTCTCTATAGTTGTTACAAGTGTAAGTTTGAGAACTGCTAAACAAACATTTTAATATTTTTTTTGACAATGAAGGTGATGACAAAGAGTATAGTTTTATCTTAGTGTATGCAAGACTCTTTTTGTACCATATCCTAATACTAATCCGTTTCACGAAGAGCTTATGAGCTGGTGTTCAGTGCTTGCTTCTGTACTTCGTGGTACAACATCAGGTAGCTCAAGGCCGACTGTGAAATTTCATATTACAGGGTCATGGGGCCAACTCTGGTCTATCCAATGAATGAGTGTTGACTTGAATTACTTGGATGAACATAACATTGATGAATACAATGTGTTTTCTTTTTTTTTTTTTAATTATGTCAGTCACCATACAGTACATCATTAGTTTTTGGTGTAGTGTTCCATGCTTCATTGTTCATTTTAATTCAGGCTGTACAGGAATTGGAAAGTTTAAGTGCACTTTGTTTCTGATCTCAAAGAATGCGTATATTTTGGGGAACTGCTATCTGGGGTACACCTGTCTCAAGGATCTAGTATAGCAATGCTGTAGCTGAACTGTGGGTTCCATAGCTACTTGCCAAAATACATGCTGAAGACCATGAAGATTTGATTGAAAGTCCCAATTTCTGAGCCTTAAGAACAAAGTCTATCGTGTCTTTGAGTTGTCAACTCAAAGATGAGAAAGCAGAAAGATGTCAGTGTGCTTGAGGGCACAGTAAGAATGTGATTTCAGAGATAACACTCTTGGCTGTGGTCCTGCACCCTTGCGCCTGTTCACAAAGGGAGGTGACAGCCGGTTCTTATCCTTCCATAGAAGGGAGTGGGGTTAGGGAGCGACTGTCTCATGAACATTTGGGATAGGGTCAGTTGTACACAAAAGTAAGTTTTCCTATCTTTAAGGCCTCCGTGACAGTACAGAGCAGCAGAAAAGTGTTGCTTTTTCACAACACCCACAACAACAGGATCTACAACTTTACTGTAGGGAGTATCTTGGAGACCCAGAGTGGTGTTAGCTCCAAGGAGAATTTGCTGAAGTAATGCACAGAGGGGAAAAAAATGAAGCTGAACTGTATAGATTCCTTTTAGCCATTAAATCAGTTGATGAAATAAAAGGCTACCTAGAGAAAGGGGAAAATCCTACCTCCATAATTCCCTATTTTTATTTTAAAAGAGGAAGAGAAGTGAGAGAGGAAACTCATCACTGGGGGTTTAATTGGCTGGCAGTGCCTCGTATCCCTGCCCACGGCGTCAGAGCCCCATACTTGGCCCATCTCATTTAATGTCAATATATTTTAAAATGCCACTGGGTTTAAGTGTAGCACCAAATGATGTGCTGCAATAAAGAAGCACAGGGGTTAAATTAAAAGTGGAGGAAATAACATGGCCCAAGAAACTGGAAGCAGAATTAGTGCCTAGGTTTTATTTAGACCTCTGTTTTTTCTGGAGGAATTAGGATTCTTTGTTGTAATTCTTCCTTATTTGACTGATAGATTTTGCTTTAAATAGACCCGTATTCTATTCCTGCTATGAGCCATAGTAGATTATTTTGTTATATTATTGTATTTCATTGTATTTCATTAATAAAAATGATAAAAATATCTAATATCCAATTAAGAGATTAGCCTATATACTCTGGAAGGAATGAGGATTTTTTTTTTTAATCATCTTACGAAATTACAAAGCTGATCAGTTTCTTTGGACAATTAATCAACAGGATCCCCCCTCTCCTGTTTGTTAAAAATAGCGAAAACCTTGTTATATCTAGCAATACTACCCAAAATACATAACAATCGATCACGTTTTATAATTCCTCCTTTCAAAGAGGCTACTCTGCAATGTGTAATTGTCTTAGTGTTCATATTATCAAGCCATAGACTCGAAAATACATGATAAATATTTAGTGGTCAAAGGCATTACTGAAAACATTACCGTGGTCCTTTACGTGGTCATCAGTTCGGAGAATGCAATTATTCTTATGTGTGCAAAACTGCATAAACAAAAACCAAACGCCTATAACTGTAATATACTGTACAGTTATCAGCCACTAATCTTTCATTTGTAGGGTTCAAACAAGTTAGTGCAGCCCTAATTGGTTAGCAACACGGTGTAATTATTTCTAGGGCTAATTCTATACCAGGATTGATTGCAAATCTCCTATAGAAAGAGAAAAAGAGGACAAGGCTGTAGTTTGTATTAAATGCCCACCTGAACCTTACATGCCTACCAACTGATTGCGATTAGTGAATCACTCTTAACTCTGAAAACAAAATTACTATATTGAATAGATTTTGGGGGACATGTTTAGAGAAAAAAAATGGGCTTTACTTTTACCTACTTTTGTTTTCGTGAATTGTGTAGGCAAGTCCCTGGTGCAGGAGACAAGGTAGGCATGTTGTGGCTAGCTAAAATCCTCAAGAATTCACGGGGAAGGTGGTGCACACAAAAAAGGTATACCATAATCATTTTTTGAAGAAAGGTATAGCTTGAGAATTATGTCTGTAGAATAAGTATGAGGTGACAGGTTAATGTTATTTAAACCTAAACTTGATTTAATAGCCACAGGTCTTTTTATAAAACCTAAAGCATAGATTATAGAAACAAATACTATTTGATCAGAGCCCACATATTATTCTCTTGTAAAAATGTGTAATTGGGCTTTTTAAATGGTCAGTTGAGAAAAATACATATGCTTAGTCTTATCTCTTGGAAGACATATGATTGACAATTTTTCTTTAAAATGGGTTATTACGTTGTTAACAAAAATTACTACAATCGGGAAGACTTTCAGATTTATTATGTGTTTATTTAAACTGAGCATATGTATTCTAGAAGAAAACTAGTTTTAATATCAGATCTAAAATAACGCAATTCTAGTTTCTGTCCAGGCTGTTTTTCTACCTAATCTATATCCAGCAAACCCTTTTAGAATTTTAAAACATTTTCATTTAAAATTATTTTTATTACCCAGTTTAGATGACTGCCTGTTATTTTCAAAATGTTACCTCTTTGGACAAAGGCTCTTTTTTTAATAATAATTTTTTATTATGTTATGTTAGTCACCATACAGTATATCCTTAGTTTTTGATGTAGTGTTCCATGATTCATTGTTTGCATGTAACACCCAGTGCTCCATGCAGTATGTGCCCTCCTTAACACCCATCACCAGCCAAAGGCTCTTTTCTGTAGGCGTTTCCTGCATGGCTGATTGCACTGGGGTTTTGGAGGGTGACAGGTGGAAGGAAGGAGTTTGTGGAAATTGTGCCTGTGATACCTTCGTGCTGTCAACATTGCAAGGCGGGGGTCTTGCTCTATTTCTAGTTCTGGATAAAACAGAGAACACAAAACAAAATTTCCCACATAATACCAGGTCAGGGCCACAATTAGTTGCAGAGGCAAGAGGCTCTTGCACCTTATTCCAGGGACTCAAGTCTGTTAATTGTACCGGCAATTAGCCTCTCTGGTTGTAATCAATTACAAGTGCAATTTCTGAGTGTGAACTAATTTTGTGTGCAAAGCTAGTCCCACCAAAACAAAAGCCCAAGTCGGAATGAAATTCAGATCTGTCTTACCTCACTTACAGCCTAAGAAGGAACTAATGTCTTCTGTGAGCCATAAAAAGACCCAAACTAAAAGGCTCTGTGCAACTGTGACGTATTTTCTTAACTTTTCTGTCAGCACTCCAGATTCTAGGAGAGTTCGAATTACTTTATTGCTACCAATCTTTTACTAATTTAAAAGATAATTATATTTCTATAATACTTTTAATGTTGGTTTATTTTTGTTTTTCATATTACCGTTTAAGTGTGTTAGTTCTATACGGTGCGTAAGTACACAAACCCCTCTACTCACAGAGGGACACAAATAAATTGCATTCCAGAACCCTATCACGACAGATCACTTAGTGCACCGCTCTACTTAAAAGGCCTTAACAAAGAGCCCGTACGGAATATGAAGATTTGATGAGTTTTGCCGTTTACCGGAACTACCACGTCAGCTTGGGAAATCTGGTCTTACGACGGAAATTTTTAGCGCCCTAGATATATTAAAAAGCATAACGAAACAAATAAGCAAGCACACACCCCCACACATTTTGACAGCAGCTCATGTTTTAAAGGAACTTCCCGTGCAGACTTCTGAGATCCCTAATGGCATTTTGGCCCTACCTATTTTACTACTGTGTTGCAGGCAACAGCTTTTAAGCTCCCCAATTCATAAATGTAATTAAATAATTACATTAGTGCTAATTAACATGAAACTGCAGATTATTTAAGCGCAAAAAACACTATTCAACTTCTTAATTATTCTTGTTCACACAGCATTTCCTTTTGCTCAGGCGCCCTAGGTGCAAATAAAGCATCCCATCTGCTCGTAATTAGAACTAAATAATTTCAGAGAATGTAGCTTATCATTTTGACTGCACATTTGATTAAAAACAGTGTACAAGCAATATCCTGGCTTATTGGCGTAACAGCAACAGCACACGCAAGCCTGTGTTCTTCTATCATTAAAGAAGATCGAAAACATTATCTGTTATTTCAGGGGGAAAAAATACAACTTTTTAGTTCATTTCATACAGATGAAAGCGAATTACAGCAAATCACCTCTCCACTGAATAGCAGCCCCCACATAATGACTTTATTTGCTTAATCCCCAAATTAAACGCCGTTTCGAGCGAGGGCCCTGTGTTATTACTCTCATCATGTCGAGAACATTTTCCTGCCGAGACCAATTTGAATAAAACAAGGGGCCTTCCTTGAACTCAATCAAGGAGCCATAATGTGGTGGGTAATAGAGGTTGCTGATAGATTTGCAGGCAAAAGTGTTATACCTAATGATGGGATATGGATAATAGTCCTCCTGGAGGTCCTGATGCGATTCCAGTTGGCTGCCAGATGCTAAAAATCAAGAAGAGCATTGATCAGTGACAGGAAGCCGTAGTGGATTCATCTAGTCAAACTTCAGCTGTTTTTCCACTGTACAGTTAAGCCAGGCATAAATTATATTAATTGATTTAATTACATACTTAAAACATCTTCCCCAATTAATTTAATTAGGTGGCTACATGATGCTACTGGCAGGGGAAGATTAGAGGCAGCTCACTTAATTAACAGAATATGAATGAAAAAAAGAGAAAGCAAACATAAATGAAATTGTGAGCACTAATTAAAAGGCTGTCTGCAAACTTAAATACTTTCTGACAAAGTGGTGACAGCAATGTAGACAAGAGAGGATTTTTTTTCCTAGCAAATTAAAGTGCCAGAAGGTATATATAGGGAGAAAGGTAGTGCAGTTAAAACATTGATTTTCTGACAGAACGACCATAGTCAAAGTGAAGAGACTTTTTTTTTTCTATAGAAAAAATTGCAATAGATTTTACAGGTGCGAATGCCAGATTCCTGATTAGGGCTAAAATATGATGTACAAACACATGTAGGGTTTGTGCATCATACAAGGAGAAGAGTGGAAGGCGAGAGAGGTTGATGAGGAGGGTAGTTGGTGAAAGGGAAGATAAAGAGACAACTTATTGCAATCGCTGAAGCAAGAAATGTTTAGAAAAAGAGGTCTGCCTTAACAGCTGGCAGCCTTGTGTACCTTGGCTCGAATACGGAAATTCTCCAGGTGTCTCTCGCGTGATTCCTTCAGGATCTTCTTCACTCGGGTCTTATGGCAATGTAAGAGCCACGCAATGGAAATCACACCTGAAGCCCACTTCTGCTGGCGATACATGAGGAAGAATTTTCTTGCTTTGAAGCATTTCCACGTGGCTTGGATCTTGTTGGCAGCCTCTGACCTTCCATCTTGGCCTTTGTACCTTTGCCCCGGAAGATTTAACATCATCTGGATATGAAGTGGGTTCTCTAACAGTGAGAGAAAGTCATATCTGGTAAGTTTGTTCTTCAGCTCAAACTCTGGAAGGAAGGCTACCAAATTGTTCCCTTTTATTTTAACTTCTGGTATTGCGTAGTCCCTGAGAAACTTCTCGATGTGCTCCAGGAGAGAAAAAATACTTCCCCAAGATAAATTAAAATGTTCCTTGAATGCTAAGAAGTCTGGGGCTGTCTTGTCTATGACACCATTATAAATAAAAAAATCATAATCCCATGGTGATTTCACAGTTCTCAAAGGTGTTGTGGCTTTCATGCTCTGTGAAAGGAAAACGTCACGAGAGATGAAATAGGATTGCGATTTATTTTAAAAGAGTGGTCACGACACACACACTATCACATTGTCATTTATTACCCAATGCCGGGAAGATGTGGATCCCAGTTTTGACTTACATACATGGCATAATTGGAAAGTCTGGCTAGTATATATCATGAAACTCATCCCCAGAAGAATAGCTTAGAGGTCACTCAAAGCTATGATCTTTTTTATAAAAGTGTTATAAGATAGTTCAAGGAAACTGATCATATAAAAGTTTACTCTGATATGGTCAGCTGACCCCATAATCTCTGTGATCTACTTTTTACACATGTGTGAATGGAAGCATGTCACTGCCTTCTCATTCATTCATAAGTTATCCACCAGTCCTGAAAAACAGGGTGAAATCTTTCTTTGCAGTCTGTACAATAATTTCAGATATGATCATCAAAGCTGTCCCATCTATTCTGACTTTCTAACAGGCCATCAGTTGCCAGCATTTACAGTTCTTCTGCCACCTTCTGTTAATATCCAGGAGTGATTTTTACAAGGAGCGTTATGTTGTGTGTGATCACACCTTGCCACTCTCTAGGTTTCTCTTGACATACATTTTTTTATTCTTATATCTGGTATCTTCTTAGGGGACATACCTGGAATTATCCCTGGGTAGAGAGAATGTGAAATCTTAGAACAAATAAAACTAAAGAAGCATTGGTTTTTTCATTGTGCTTCTATCCATACTGATCGAAACTTTAAGACATGTAAACATGTCACATTTATTTCTGAATATCAGGAAGGTTCTCTAAGAATAGAATGATGGCCAGTTTTCTTCCTTATACTTTTCTGCATGAAAAAAATGGAATAAATGTGATTGAAATATAAAATCAGAAGAGGTTTGGATGACAACAGCAATATGTCATATATAGCCCTTAAAAAAAGAAAGAAAAGGAAATTGTGTTGTGTCTGTGTCTGGTGTGACATCACTACATTTCATCAATGAAACCTGTTGTACTAGAAAAATAGACACTCTGCCCTATGGTCCAAATGTTCCTAATGGCTTGGGGGGATGGGGGGAGGCATGGATATTTCACACCCTGCCTTCTCCTCTGTAAGCCAGGTATCAACTTACTGTGCTGATTGCTTCTTGCTTAGGGATTTAAGGAACAGATTGTCTTCAATATGTCAGCATTTACAGATGCAGAAGCCCATCTTTACCAAGTTGTAGGATTATATTGCTCTCTGCATTTTGAAGAGTTTTCGGAGAACTCAAAAAAGACCCAACTAATTAATCAATAACTACTGTGCCGCTGCACCGTATTGAGTATTACTGTTAGATTGTTCATGCTTTGTCTGTACTAAACAAATATTAACTGACATTCATTAACAAATTCATGGCAGAAAGCTATCTAAAAGAAAAGCAAGCTGAGAGATGATTAACAACTAAAGGACAATAAACAAACACAAAAGTTTTTTTTAAATAAAGAAAAGAAAACCTTCCAATTCTTTTTCTTTTCTCAGGCTCCAGGCAGTGGAATAGTTAGACTGTATCTCAAGTAGAAATGCGACAAGCAAGTGTTAAGTCCAAGAGGGGGAATTTCCTTGAATTTTAGAGGCTGACTTTTAACAGCATGAGCTTGTTGTTATAGGCATAGGAATGATGGGAAAAGCCTTCTTGCCAAGACTCTCGCCCTTTCTGATCTTCTCAAGGCACCAAGAGAGGATGCAAACTGTCTAGTGGGTGAAGACGAATTCCTTCCTCTTGGATGGGCAAGAGAGAGTTGGAGAAGTAACGGGTCCTGTAGCAGACACCAGTGCTGGTGGGAGGAGCCACAGCTGGTGGAAGAGTAGTTGCCAAGTGTCCCAAGAGAAATGGCCCTGGGGGCGGCATTTCTGCCTCAGTCAAGAATGGCATCTGATGGTGGGAAGGTTAGAATTCAGAGAAGAATGACCAGGCTCATGAGTGAGGAACAGACAAGCACAGTCATCACAGATGGCCATGTCTGCAGCTGGTTGGTCCTGCCAGTCACATGTTGGATCCTGTTGACAAGACCCTGAGTCTTCTCTAAGGAGTGTGGCCCTGGATGAGAGGTTTGCCAGGGAATCCGGTTTCCGTGGAGCTATGAAAATTGTTTTGAAATGCCTTCTCTTTACAGAGACTCCTGTGGAGTTGGGGCCATTGATGAAAATGGAGCAACCTTGGGAGAAGATTTTGAAAGCGGAGGCCCCTTAGGTCTCTCTCAGCCAGTGCCTTCCGAAGGCATAGGCCTAGGGCATCTAAGTACAGCAGCAAATGCCTTTCAGACCTTTGGAAAGAATAGCCCTGGCATGGGAGTGGAGTTCCAGAGTTTAACCGTGGCTGTTTTAGAACAAAGGGATTATACCTCCCTACCTTCTTGGATGATATTCCGGTGAAGACCTGTTCTCAAAGGAAACACACTCTTGGACATCAAATAGACCACTCAGGCACGGGGAAGCTATGGGTCTGGAGTCAGCTAAAGCGTCACTGTAGTACATCTGTCACAGAGAATGCCGCACTTGGGAGCACTTTGTACTCAGAGCTGGAAAAGACATGCCTCTCAAGAGAAAGCCTTCCCAAATTAAAGCAGTGCATCAGCATTGTGGGATCCATTGAGCAGGTAAAGACAAAGCTGCTTCACAGCCTGCTAGGAATAAGAGCCCTGATTAAAGGTCAGGCCATGCTTCAGATTCCGGTTCCTTCTGTTATTCTTCCTTTACTATTTATCTCCATGAACTTGTCTACAATTAAATAATTGCCTGCCATCTTTTCCTCCTTCTACCTTCCTTCTTTCGATCCCTTCCTTCTATTCTTTCCTTTCTGCCTTTCTCCCTCCCTTCCTCATTTGTTTTTGTTTTTGTTTTGTTTTGTTTAAAGTATGCTGTCCTCCCAATGTGATGTTACTGAGCCAATAGCAGCATCGTTTTCCTTCTAGCGGGGATGGCTCTCTGTCCTGTCATCCACATTGTCTCCTGAGACCCCTCCTTCTCGAGACCCTGGCCACACCTTCGCCAGAGCCCAAACCCGTGGCCATGGCCTAATTGTTAGCATCCTGCTCTAACTAACCGAATCAATTAGCTGGGGAATGCTCTTCATCATCTGCAAAGTGTTCCTACTAATTAGGTAATTTTGAGGGTTTCTGGAGCCATTACTTAGGAAAAAATCTAAATTTAAAACAAAACAAAACAGGAAGGCAGGATGATGATTACATACGTCGATAAGTCACAGGGGTGAAGCAAAAAAGATAGGCCCGGTATTCCCTCCTAAACTTCAGAAATAACTGCCACAAAGAAGAACTCTAGGAAAGAGGGGTGTGTATTTGTAAGCTGAAGGTCTTTACACATGTGGACAGCATGCGGATGTAGATTAAACCATAGCTGAGGATCCCTAAATGAGACGTGACCAAGATTTCCTGGTGGTAAATAATCAAGTATTTGGGATAATCCAACATGGATATCATTTTTAGAGAAGGATTTGCCTAGAAAGACTGACTAAATTGCCTTTGCATCCATAAGCTGATGTTCCCTTTCTCAAACACTCACACATATCTGTTAGTAATTAGTGTTGGCAATTCTGTTGTGTGAAAATGAATAAATTCCTCCTGCCATTATGGCTCTAAGTGAGTGCTTAGATTCAGAGTAGGAATGAAGGAACCCTCAGAGATGGAACGTGCATTATTCCCTGAAAACCAGAGATGCCACTTGTCTGGCCTGCTCTATCATATTTGTCGAGTGTCTAAAACGTGTTCAGTTTTGTATAGAACAGATATCATTACCTCAGATGGCTAGCACTAATTGAAAGATATAAACAATAATTAGAGAGAGTAGCTGACCTAATCAGGACTTAAGGATTCAGCAGAATTACAGTATTGAATTTTAGAGCATGACGGCTCTTGAAGGTCACTGGCCTTGCCTTTTTACTGAACAGGCTATTATGGACTCAGGGAAATGAGCATTGGCCTTGAGGTCTGACTAACCTGGGTTCAAGTCCAAGCTCTACCACCGTATGCTACACACTCTTGGCCAAGTTATCATCACCTGATTGAATGTTTTGTGACCCCACAACATTTCTACGTTGAAGCCCTGGTTGGTGATGTGATGGTATTTGGAGGTGGGGCCCTTGAGAAGTAATTAGGTCATGAGGGTGGAGGCTTCCTAATGAGATTAGTGCCCTTAGAAGAGACACAGGAGAAATGATCTATCATGTGAAGATACAGCAAGAAGGCACCTGCTTGCAAACCAGGAAGAGGGCCCTCACCAGAACCCAACCACACTGGCATCCTGATCTTGTGCTTCCAGCCTCCAGAACTGTGAGAAATAAATGTTTGCTGGTTAAGGCACCCAGCCTATATTTTGCTATGGCAGTCCAAGCTAAGACAACATCCTCTCTACACTTAAATGTCTCTCATCTCTAAAAGTGAGGGATCCCCACGGAGTTGCTGTGACGATCATAACACGTGTAAAGAAGCTTTCACAGTGCCTCACCTCCAGTCTGTGTGGTTATCACCATAGATAGGAAACTGAGACTCAGAGAAGTTAAGTGATTTGCCCAAGATCACACAGCTAGTTGCCCTTCCGCTCCCCCACAGCGCTAACTGTCCAGAAAGCCCCATATGGCCCCTTACCACGCTGTGCTCTCCTCATTCAACCTTCCTTTTAGCACTGTCTACATCAGAGCCAACCTGGCCCTGACCTGCTGTTTCCTTCTTATTTGAAAAGCAGTCTATTAAACCAACCCCTACGAACATGCTAATGAACCGTGGCATGGTAGGAAAGGGATGGATTTGAAGTGAGAAGACCTAGGATCTAGGCTGTTACCACCTTACTAAATGGTCTTGGGAAGTCACTTCTCCTGTGGGGTATTGGTTTCCATGAGGGGATCATTCAGGGTGCTTCTGATTTTGACACCCTATGTCTGTCTGACTTAAAGTGTCACCCCTTATTAAATGCTATGTGTAGTTTAATAAACTCCTGGAGCTAGCAGAGCCATCAGATTGAAGGCAAACCTCTCCAATAGCATCACCTCGTGTACCATGAAAAAGACCTGGGGATTCCCCCCCCCCTTTTCTCTTTTTTAAATAGGAAGCTTTTTCTCGAAAATTACACACCACAGTAGAGGAACAGCTGTTTATACCAACTACATGTAAAGGTGGTCATGGGGAGAGAACCCCAAAGAGTGATATTCCAGTATTTCAGGGCCTGCAAATCAACAAAATAGTTCTCAGTTCATAGGACCTAGAAACTGCATTTAAGCCATAAGTGTCAATTAAAAGTGAGAGTCAGAGCCCCTAAGCTTTACAAAGAGGATAAAAGGCAAAAATAGAGAACTCACTGAGCAGAGAATATAAAGGAAGAGAATCGTGTTTAAAGGCCACTCAGGGCACCTGGGTGGCTCAATCGTTACGCGTCTGCCTTCGGCTCAGGGCGTGATCCCGGCGTTATGGGATCGAGCCCCGCATCAGGCTCCTCCGCTATGAGCCTGCTTCTTCCTCTCCCACTCCCCCTGCTTGTGTTCCCTCTCTCGCTGGCTGTCTCTCTCTCTCTATCGAATAAATAAATAAAATCTTAAAAAAAAATAAAGGCCACTCAGATCAACAGCAATTTTCTAGGGATAATTTCTGCAATTGCTTTGAAAGGTATCGTTATTCAAATGCGTCTTCCTCAATTCTGAAACACTTTCTGAGGAGAAAAAAAGTTCCCACCCCTACATGTATTCTTCTGGAACAAAAACACTCATTGGATCAAATTCTGGTTGAAGATCAAACACAACAAAATCAGGAAGAGTTTTTAAAGCGATGGAATCTATTTTCAGTCAAATGTGACATTTCCTTTTCTAGATACCTCTTTTTACTGCTGCACTGATTTCATATTTTCTGCTACCTTTGTAATATTTTCGGAGAGAATGCAACATAGTGAAGGACCTCTTGGAACAATTAGGACTGACAGGTGGAACCTGCCTGGGATCCGTACAGGGAACCTGGCAGGCGGGGAGTGAAAAGCAGCCCGGATTCCTAGATTTCTGAGAAAAGGCACATCATCATTTTCTCCATGTCGTAAAGGAAGAAGAGCGAGCCTCCAAAAGGACCTCTGTTATCAACAGAGTAAAGCTTGACATTGCGGTTTTCCTGAGGAAAATGTGTATAGCAAGTCTGCTGATCCCAGATGGCTAAGGAATGCTTGCAAAATTCCTACAACACCCCACCTCGTCACTTTCTCTAAACCTATATATGGATGCTGCTTTATTTTAATTCATAGCCCTATCAGTACCTGACCGTTATATTGAATATCTGCCTTTCTCACTAGCATCTAAGTCCTAAGAGGGCAAAGGCTTGGTTTGTTCTGTTCACTGCTATAAGCCCAAGGTCTAGTACACTGCCTGGCATATGGTTAAAGGTCAATGATGATTAGTTGAATGAATCAATGTATGAATGAAGCGGATAGCCACTTGGGCTGGGATTACAGCACAAAACTCTTCTATGATCATACAAGTTATTTGCAAACTCATAGCTTGAGTTTTGAAGCACTAATAAACTACTGAAAATGTCCATACCCTTGACTAAGGAATTCTGCTAGGAAGTAGCTTATTACAAAGATTTTTGTACAAATATGGAAGATGTTCATGGCAGTCTTATTTATAACAGGAAATGATGTAACTATTCAGAATTAGAATAGTTACTAATAATCTGACATTTATAATTTAATATCAAACAATAGGATAATAGCTAAGAAAATTAAGGTGTATCTTCAAGACAGATTAGTATGTAGCCATTAAAAATGTTTTATAAAGACTTATATGTCATATATATAAAGGCTTATGATAAATTGTTAGGAGAAAAGAGGTGGATCACAGTTGAATATACTGTATTAACCAACAGAAGGCCATGCCAAAGTTTAAATAATGCCAAAGGATATGGTATTATGGAACTTATTTTTTTTTTTTTTTTGGCATCTTTAGGCATTTTTTTCTCCTTTCTGAATCTTCCAATTTTTCTGTTCAGGATCAAGTTATAGTTTGATGAATGAAAAGATAAAGTAAAAAAAATTAGGATATTTTGTGGCTTACTGAGAATTTAACCTTTTCTCTGGTGTATATAAGTAAAACTGTTAGTCCCATGCAATAGAAATGTACACTGAGATGCCACAAAGAGAGATAAAGACGATTTTACAAGTATTTTTTCTCAAGTACTTCTTACAAGCAAAAATATTGTTTTGCACATAGAACTATGATTTTCGTTCACTTTGAAAGTTTCATGTCAAAAATGCATAGGTGAGGGTGGCAGTTGCTAATGAATTAGAGAAAACAGAAATGGTTTTAAACTATGCCCAGGCTTTGTTTCTGGTTTTGGATTTTCTTTTTTCTTTTAAGAAGGTAAATTAAATGAGGTTTCATGAGGGAAAGTGTGGAAGCAAGCTCACAATTTCCTCGCAGCAAGAAGTCAAGGGAAGCTGGAGGAAGGTTCTGATTGCATTGATTAGTTTATCCAGGGGCAATCTGTCTCAGTCTAGAAGGACCGTATGCAATCATTGCTGTAAATACAGCTCTGTCTAGTCACAGCTCTGCAGAAGTACAAGGAGACCCAAAACGTGGGCCTCTTTTCCTCTAAAAGGGGGGCTAAGCTCCCTCTGAAATTCTGTCTGATAAGATCCCCAAGGAAGGGAGGCCTAGAAGATGTTCTTAAAAATAAGCCAGTGAATTCTAGTAACAAGTGCCTTATAATTCCAAAGCATTTCCACACACATTAAGAGCGCTAACACAGCAAACCTATGAGAAAAGAGCTATTATCCCCATTTGTCAGAGGAGGAAGTGAGGCACTGAGAATTTAAGTGACTTGCTCCAAATTCCTCTATTAGTAAGGGAAGAATCCAGCTCTTTCCTGCTTCAAATTCAGAACTTTTATTACTCACACTTGACCCAGTGGAATGTTCCTTGCTGGCACATACTTGTTGGTGGGAACGATTTCATTCCCCCAGCGTTTTTGTTACCTTATTGGTTTTAGGCAGCTTAGTTCTAAGTTCTAAGCCCCATACCCTCACCAATGACCTCATATATGCAGTGTGTGTGGACACACACATACACACACATATGCACATGCTGGGGGCAGGGGAATTTTTTTTAGCATTTTATTTCTTTTTAAGTGGACTTTTAAAAAGATGAGAATCATAGATTGAGGTTGAAGACCGTTGTGATTCAGCCAGATTTTGAGTATGCTAAATCACTTCTCTGGATTGAAGCCTGAGAAGTAATTCAGTCCTAACTGAAGGGGGAGGGAGAAAGGTTTTTCACTTTAAATGAACCTTTTTTTTTTTTTTCCTGAAGACGCGATCTAATTTCTTTTATAAAAGAAGAGCAAAAGAACTTTTGTTGCAGTCTCCAGCTGTCAACCAGCCTCCCATACTTTTGCCCTCCAGCAAAAGGAAGGGACATCAGGTGACAAACCCCAAATTTCAACTAGTCACACAAATTACAGACCTTCCTATCATGATGTCCTCTTGACCTTTTGCTTTTCCCCTACAATGAAGAATGAGACACAGTTTAAATCAAAATGACCCTCTTGGGCAATTTTACAAGACAAATAGAAGCACAGAGCCTCCCCCACCCCTTCCCCAGCTCTCCCCGCTGGGCCAGCCTGTTCCCTCTTTCCATGCAGGCAGGAGCTAATAATTAGAAAGACCTTTCTCACCCCAGACAATGCTGCTTTGCTTGCCAAGAGCCCTGTTTGATTTGAAGAGAGAGTTTGACAAAGTAAATATTTACAAAAACAACTGTAGTCGGATGCCAAGTCCCGCTTCTAGGGGACACCGAAAGAAGTTACTTCCCAGAAAGGGCTTCTCCGCGTGGCACCACACCGCCCGGTGGTGGGTGCTGATTCAAGGTCTGTTCTGGCTCTCTCAGTGTTTCTGTGAGCCTTTTCACTTCCACGCGAGGATGCTTTTCACAGAGCGTATGAATAATTACAGTTACCATTGAAGAGTCGATTCAGAAATGTACCAATTCGGGACCACAGGAAAGAGTCTTTAAATATTACTGCCCCAGCACTAGAGGAAAGCTTTGTGAAGTCGACAGAGAGGAAATTAAAGGCAGGGCTAATTAGCCCTCCAGAAGTGTCTTTATGAAAACACATTTTTTTTCCTGAGATACATAGATTACTGCAGAAAACCTAGCCATGTTTGTATTACCTGTAGATATGTTGTCTATAACGCTGTGGGACTTGAGAGCTCAAACATGGTGAGAATCAAAACAGGTGCCCCCGCCTGTTCACATTATGCACATTAGCCCGTGGCCTTCGCACAGCCTGTTAAACAGCTGAATTTGAAACGATTGTGGTGCAGGCCAAACGCTAGCCCGAAGGCCTGTCTGTCTAGGGATTTGGCCATTTACATCGATGTGGTTTTTTTTTTTTACCCACATTTTTCATGAAACACAAATATTTGCCATGGCAACTGGGGTGTCACATGATACGCTGCTACATAAAGAGCTTGGAAATCTCTTAAGGGGCCACAGCCCACCAGTACTGCAAACACAGGGAAAACACCTTGAGGAAGATTTGGGCATTAAGATGAAGGTCTGGGAAGAGCAGGTAACAGTCTACTACATAGACAGTAGGATTCATTTCTTCTCTGCCACTCTTCCATTTCTTTCTTCCTCGCTTTTTTTTTTTTTAATGGGAGCAGCTGTAGATATGACCACATAGGGTAAACTCAGAAAAAGACTCTGCCAGCTGTCTCCTTTTTCTGGTGAAAAGTTTCAGTCATCACAACTCTGTGGCTTATAAACATAAGAAAGCAAGCTTTAAAAGTTCAGCTCCTTTAAACCTGGAAAATCTCTGTGAGGGTTAATTCTGTTGTACCGTGAGGTCCTAATGTTAGAGAATACAGAATTTCTTCCCTTTCCTTAGGATATCTGTGTGAAACTGGAGAGCTTGCTTTTAATCCTGTGCTTAAAGACAAATGAAGTAGAGTAGCACCTCGTAAGAACATACCCTATGCAACACGAATTTGGATATAAAGTAGTAGCTATCGTATTCTGGACTCCTAGACTCTTGACCCAGTTAGTGGTATAGGTTGGCCCAGTCATTTAGTTAATCTCACAATAATGTGACACGATTGAATTTTTTAAGACCCTGTGGATAATGTCATGGTGGAGTTCACTTGTACAGCAACCCTCCCTTTAAAAATCAAATGCATCCCAGCAGCCAAAGTAGTATTTATTTCTATATGAAAGGTACAACTCTAAAAATTTTTTTAGAGTTTTAGAGTATTACTCTAATACTCTAATATTTAGAGTATTTTAGAGTATTACTAAAAATCTCACTGAGAATATTGGAAATGATTCCTTTCTGTTAGTTAGAAGCATGAGGGGCGCCTGGGTGGCTCAGTTGGTTAAGTGGCTGCCTTCGGCTCAGGTCATGATCCCAGGACCCTGGGATCGAGCCCCACATCAGGCTCCCTGCTGAGCAGCGAGCCTGCTTCTCCTTCTGCCTCCCCCCCCCCGTTTATGTTCTCTCTCTCAAATAAATAAATAAATAATCTTAAAAAAAAAAAGCATGAATACCTTTGATCTTTGTTTCTTGGAAGAGAACTTCTTTGCTTCCACTGGAATCAGCTGTGGTTTCTGAAGTGTAGCGAAAGGGGCTGTGGATGGAGGTGGTGCATTGTTATGTCTTCTAGAAAAAGGCTGAGTTACTGGATGGATGCTATTGGGTTTGCCACTTGAAAGTCAAATGGCTCTGTCGCTGTTCACTATTGTCTTGCCTTTATCAATTCAATGAAACATTTGTGATCATCGATTTCAAAAGGAAAGCAAAATGTCAGGTCAACTCATTTTGTGCACACTGCCCAGACAAAAGGCACAGTTTAAAAGCAGCCATATTAGGGAGTAATATTGACCATATAAAAACATTTTGTGGGGGCGCCTGGGTGACTCAGTGGGTTAAACATCTGCCTTCGGCTCAGGTCATGATCTCCGGGTCCTGGGATCCAGCCCCGTGTGGGGCTTTGCACTCAGTGGGGAGTTTGCTCCCCCCTCTCCCTATTTGTGCTCTCTCTCTCTCAAATAAATAAATAAAATCTTTAAAAAATGTTTTGCTATAAGATCTCTTCAAATAGCCATATTCCCAAGTTCATTTAATAGGGAAGTTATTATAACTACACATGTATACTGTTCTATTGTGTGGTCAGTAAAAAAAGATGATTCTGAAGAATTAGAATGGCTTTGGGGAAACAATACAGGTGGAAAAACACAGTAAATATTATTTTTGATATTAACTTAATCTCAAAGCAACAACATTTAGCAAACACATCTGGTCCATAGGTGGGTAGGGCTACCCGCTAGACACTGCTTGAGAGAGAAATCACATCTCTCCTGTTGGCTGGCAGCAGATCCGACTGCCTTTTCAAACAATTCAAGTCTGACATTCTCAGGCGTGAAAAATCCTTACACCACTCTTTCCAAGAAAGAAAACAAAAATAATTTATTTAAATAGTAAACTGAGTCAAAGGAATGAGGCTTCTTTCAACTCCCTTAGTCCAACCCCTTTTCTGTCCATTTTATAACAGCCATGTTAGAAAGAATGGACAGATACTGACAAATACAGCACATTAGTACACAATTTGGAATCCCACCTTGAGCTCTTCGCTTTTTTACATTATCTCAGGTCAGCTGCTAGCAATCTCTTCGACCACCTCTTAAAAATAGCAGGAATTCCGGAGTCTAATTACTAAAATTCATCTCCACAAAAGACATTTGTTGGTTGCCTCTGACCAACCTGGTTTGACCTGGTTTTCGGTTTTCTTGGCTTCCAGGGAGCCTCCCTGACTGTGAAAATTGCCCATCCCCTTCCCGGAGCCTGACAGTTGGTTGGAGCGTATGAAGACGCCATTTTAAGCCTCCAAATTTTGCCTTGACCTCTGTGCTCTCCTGCCCTGTTGTTCGCTTGGACTACCCCCTCCCACTTCTGAAGGCCAGTCCACACCCTGCACTTGGGCTGCTTGAAATCTAGATTCACCCATAAAGGCCTGTTATTTCTCATGTCTGCAGGCTCGGTATACTTTTGGTTAAACTATCAGTTTCCTGTAGATGAGTGAGATTTACGGTAAAGTTCTCATGTTGAAACAAAACAGCTGACAAGTTTTTGAGTAGGCATAATTTTGAAAGGATTTTAGTAAAATTATAATGAAATCTGGTAGATAAAGTTCTAAAAGATTTGTAATTTCATATGGGTAATCCACAGTTAATGGTATATCTAAAATTTTTTAGAAGTTTTTCTTAGTTACCTGCAGAAATTCTGTCACTGAATTTTAACTGCTCGTAGCCTTAAATTTTATGGTACACGTGTGTTTGAAGAATGTGAGTCTCTAAGAAAATTGTATCATGAGGTACTGCCCATATTTTGCTACTCAATTTTCCTTCTGGAAAAATCTGTATGATAAACTTGCCAGAGTTAATGTCAGAGGGAAAAAATCATCTTTCTGGACAACCCTGTAAGCTTCTATGGTAGTTACTGATATGTACCTGCCCGGTAGCCTTTCTTTCTTGCTAATGTTAGAACCTCATTTTTTTCCCAATATGCCCAGCTCCAAGGAATGCCAGATTTAGCAAACAAAATATTTAGAGGACACACAGTTACATTTTAATTTTAGATAAACAACAGATAACATTTTAGCATAAGTATGGCCCAAATAGTAAATATATTTAATATCCAACAAAGAATTTTCATGAATGGATTTTACCAAGCCTTACTTATTATACTAAGAATTGAGCATATGTCCCAGATCCTAACCCTAACCCTATACCTAAGCCTATGCCTAGCCATTCACTTTCCCAGCCTTTCTTAGAGCTAAGAGTAGCCATGTGACCAGTGAGATGTAAGGGGAAGTCCAGCCAGGGGCTTCTGGGAAGGGAGTGGTAACCACTGTTTTCCCCTCTTCCTGCCTCGAATGTGTACGTTAAAGCCCAGATCTGCAGGAGCCATCATAGAGCCAGGAGGTGACAAGCATGAGGCTGAAATCAAACATCCAAAGAAGATAAAGCAGAAGGAGAGCTGTTTTGATTCTTCTGATGAGTACCACCAGTCCTACACTGTCTACCTCCTGATTTCTTACATGTGAGACAAATGAACTCATTGATTAAGCCACTGGTAGTTAGGTTTTCTGATATTTGCAATCCCATACATTCCTGGCTGGTGCCCTTCTCCCTCCCTCCTTGTCTCCATTCTGTTCTTGTCTTATTGTGTGTGCTAGGGCCTCAAGGACATGTTCAGTGATGGTGGCAGTACTGGTCATTCTTGAACTGTCTCTGCTTTTAATGGAAAGATAGAATGCTCGTAAAGTTTGCCTACTAAGAATATTGGTTCTGGGTTTTTTGTTTTGTTTTTAAAGATTTTATTTATTTATTTAACATAGAGACAGCCAGCGAGAGAGGGAACACAAGCAGGGGGAGTGGGAGAGGAAGAAGCAGGCTCCCAGTGGAGGAGCCTGATGAGGGGCTTGATCCTAGAACGCTGGGATCACGCCCTGAGCTGAAGGCAGACGCTTAACGACTGCACTACCCAGGCGCCCCTGGTTCTGAGGTTTTAGCTGAAGGCAATAATCAGGGTCAGAAAATCCTCTTATACTTCTACTCTGCTCAGAGGTTTTTTCCTGCCTATTATTAATGTTGAGTTGCATTTCATGATTTTTAAATTTTTGCATGTACGGAGATGATCATAGGATTTTTCTTTTTTAATCTGTTAACATGGCGAATTATATTGTTTGATTTGTTCAATGTTGACTCTTCCTCACATTCTTCCTTATGATGAAGGTAAAAAAAAAAACAAAAACCCACAGTGCTAACTGTTATTTAGAATGTTTGCCTCTATGTTCCTGAGATTGATCCATCATATTTTTTCCTTGGACTGTCCTCATCCAGTTTTGGTACCAAAGCTATAGTAGCTTCATAAAATCAGTTGGCAATCTTTTCTTCTTTTCTTTCTCTATGGAATAGTTTGAGATAAGGATCACTGATTTCTTAAGTTGGTAAATCTTGCCTATAAAAGGCTGAGGCCCTTTTTCCTCTGGTATGTTTTTGTGAGTGGCCATGTGTGCACACATCCACGTGTGTTGTTTAAGACAGAGATACATTTTTTATTACCAGTTCAAATGACCTAATGGTATTGTTTTAAGTTTCCTACTTACTCTTGAGTTAATTTTGGCAATTATTCTCCTTTCATTTAAAAAGACATTGACATAAATCTATCATACTATAACTTAAAAAAAATTGTGTGTCTTTTTTCATTTTAATATTATTTGTGCCTTCTCTTTTTTAAAAATTTCAGCTTTATTGAGGTATGAGTGCATAAAATTAACATATAAAATTGTAAGATATTTAAAGTGTACAGTGTGGGGCGTTGATATATGTGTACATGGTAGAAGGATTCCCTCCCATCTAGTTAATTAACACATTCATCATCTCACGTACTTCTCTTTTTTTTAAATTAATGAGAACATTTAAGTTCCACTCTCTTACCAAATGTCAATTATTTACTATTGACATTAGATCTTCAGACGTTATTCATTTTATAGCTGAAAGTTTGTACCCTTTTACCAACCTCTACCCACCTCTCAGTCCCTGGCAATCACTTCTCTACTCTGTTTCTATAAATTTGACTTTTAAGAAAAAAATGCACATATAAGTGATACCCTGTAGCATTTGTCTTTCTCTGACTGGCTTATTTCACTCAGCATAATACCCTCCAGATTCATCCATGTTGTCACAAGTGCAGAATTTCCTTCTTTTTTTAAGGCTGAATAATATTACATATACACAAATATATTTGAGATATATATATATATATCACATTTCCTTTTTCCATTCATCCATCTACAGACATGTAAATAGTGTCCATACCTTGGCTATTATGAATAATACTACAGTGAACATGGGAGTACAGATCTCTCTTGAGATAATGATTTTGTTTCCTTCGGTTGTCTACCCAGAAGTGGGATTGCTGATCAGACGGTAGTTCTATTTCTAATTTCTGGAGAACACTCCCTGCTATTTCCCCTGGTAGCCTTACTAGTTTACATATTCACCAACAGTACACAATGATTCCCTTTTCTCCACCACCTGCTAGCCTTTGTTCTCTTGTCTTTTTGATGATAGCCATTCTGAGAGGTGTGAGGTGATATCTCATTGTGGTTGTGATTGCATTTCCCTGATGAGTAGTGATACTGAGCAACCTTTCATGTCCCTGTTGGCCCTTTGTTTCTTTGGAAAAATGTCTGTTCAGGTCCTTTGCCCATTTTTAAAATTGGGTTATTTGTTTTTTTGCTATTGAGTTGTATGAGTTTCTTAATATATTTTGTGTATTAACCTTTTATTGGATTTGGGGGTTGCAGATATTTTATCCCATTCCAGAAGTTGCCTTTTCATTTTGTTGGTGGTTTCTTTTGCCATGCAGAAGCTTTCTGGTTTGATGTAGGCTCACTTTTTTATTTTGGCTTTTGTCATCTTTGCTTTTGGTTTCAAATCCAAAAAATCATTGAGCTTATCCCTGTGCTTTCTTTTAGGAGTTTTATGGTTTCAGGTCTTATATTGAGGTCTTTAATCTATTTTGAGTTAATTTTTGTGTATGATATAAGATCATGGTCCAGTTTCATTCTTTTTAATGTGGCTGTCCAGTTTTCCCAACACCATTTGTCGATGAGATTATCCTTTCCCATTATATATTCTTGGATCCTTTGTCGAAACTTAATTGACCATTAAAACATGGTTTTATTTCTGGGCTCTCTATTCTGTTCTGTTGATCTGTGTGTCTATTTTTAATGCCAATACCATGCTGATTTGATTACTAAAGCTTTGTAATATAGTTTGGAATTGGGAAGTGTGATATCTCCAGTTTTCTTCTTTGTCAAGATTGTTTTCCCTATTCAGGGTTTCTTGTGGTTCCACATAAATATTGGGATTGTTTCTTCTATTTCTGTAAAAAATGCCATTGGAATTTTAATAGTGATTACATCAAGTCTATAGTTTGCTTTGGGTGGTATGGCCTTTTAACAAAACTAGTTCTTCTAATTCATGAACATGGAATATGTTTCCATTTATTTGTGTCCTCTTCAATTTCCTTCATTAATGTTTTATAGTTTTCAGTATACAGATCTTTCACCTGCTTGGTTAAACTTATTCTTAAGTAT
Organism: Ursus maritimus; assembly: GCF_017311325.1. Taxonomy (NCBI): domain Eukaryota; kingdom Metazoa; phylum Chordata; class Mammalia; order Carnivora; family Ursidae; genus Ursus; species Ursus maritimus. Next base: position 35,887,207 of record NW_024425230.1, read on the forward strand.
TTTATTTATGCTATTGTAAATGGGATTGTTTTCTTAATTTCTCTTTCTGATAGTTCATTGTTAGTGTATAGAAATGCAACTAATTTTTGTATATTGAGTTTCTATCCAGCAACTTTACTGAGTTCATTTATTACCTCTAACCATTTTTTGGTGGTGTCTTTAGGGTTTTCTTTCCTTCTTTTTTTTTTTTTTTTAAGATTTTATTTATTTATTTGACAGAGAGAGAGACAGCCAGCGAGAGAGGGAACACAGGCAGGGGGAGTGGGAGAGGAAGAAGCAGGCTCCCAGTGGAGGAGCCTGATGCAGGGCTCGATCCCAGGACCCTGGGATCACGCCCTGAGCCGAAGGCAGATGCTTAACGACTGAGCCACCCAGGCACCCCTCTTTAGGGTTTTCTATACAGAATATATCACTTGCAGAGACAATTTTACTTCTTCCTTTCTGATTTAAATACCTTTCATTTCTTTTTCTTGCCTAATTTCTCTGGCTAGGACTTCCAGAACTATGTTGAATAAAAGTGGCAAGAGTGGACATCCTTGTCCTGTCTCTGATCTTAGAGAAAGAACTTTTTTTTTTTTTTAAGATTTTATTTATTTATTTGACAGAGAGAGAGAGAGAGAGAGCACAAGTAGGCAGAGCAGCAGGCAGAGGGAGAGGGAGAAGCAGGCTCCCCACTGAGGAGGGAGCCCAACACAGGGCTGGATCCCAGGACCCTGGGATCATGACCCGAGCTGAAGGCAGCTGCTTAACTGACTGAGCCACACAGGCACCCCATAGAGAAAGAACTTCTAGCTTTTCATTATTGAGTATAATGTTAGCTGTGGGCTGTCATATATGGTTTTTATTATCTTGAAGTAAATTTCTTTTATATCCAATTTACTAAGAGTTTTTATCATGAAAGGATATTGAATTTTGTCAAATGCTTTTTTTTTTTGGTATCCATTAAGATGATCATATGATTTTTGTCCTTCGTTTTGCTAATGTGGTATATTACATTTATTGATTTGTATATGTTGAACCATCCTTGCATCTGGGAAAAAATCTCAATCGATCATGGTGTATGTTCCTTTAAATTTGTTGTAAAATTGAGTTCGCTAATATCTTATTGAGGATTTTTTGCATCTTCATGTATCAAGAATGTTGACCTGTAATTTTATTTTCTTGTCTGCTTTGGTATGAGGGTAATCCCGGCTTTATAAAATGAGTTTGGAAGTGCTCCTCTTCTATTTTTTTGAAAGAATTTGAGAAGGATTAGTATAAATTTTTCTTTAAATCCTTGGTAGAATTCACCTGTGAAGCCTTCTGATCCTGGAATTTTCTTTACTGGGAAGTTTTTGATTACTCATTCACTCTCCTTACTAGTAATTTGTCTCTTCGGATTTTCTGTTTCTTCATGATTCAAACTAGGTAAGTTTATGTTTCTAGGAATTTACCCATTTCTTCTAAGTTATCTAATTTTTGGTGTATAATCGTTCATAGTAATTTCTTTTTTAAAAAATTTTGCTTATTTATTTGAGAGAGAGAGAGAGCATGAGTAGGGGGTCAGAGGGAGAGGGAGGAGAAGACTCCCCACTGAGTGCAGAGCCACATTTAGGGCTCAAACCCAGGACCCTGAGATGATGACCTGAGCCAAACTCAGACGCTTAACCAACTAAGCTACCCCGGCACCCCTGTTCATAGTAATTTCTTATGATCCTTAGTATTTCTATGTTATCACTTGTAATGTCTCCTCTTTCATTTCTGATTTTGAATCTTCTCTCTTTTTTCTTAGTTTGTCTAGCTAGAGGTTTGTCAATTTTGTTTATCTTTTCAAAAAACCAGCTCTTCATTTCATCGATATTTTCTCTTGTTTTTCTAGTCTCTGTTTATTTGCACTCTGATCTTTGTTATTTCCTTCATTATAACTTTGGGCTTAGTTTGTTCTTTTTCTAGTTCTTTGAGGTATAAAGTTAGGTTGTTTGTTTGAGGTTTTTCTGTTTTCTTAGGGTAGGTGTTTATTGCTATAAACGTCTCTCTTAGAACTGCTTTTTTTTTTTTTTGCATCCCATAAGTTATGTTGTGTTGAGTTTTTATTTGTCTCAAGATATTTTTTTTAATCACCTTTTGATTTCTTCTTGACCTATTGATTGTTCAGGAGCACGTTGTTTAATGAGCACATATTTGCGAATTTTCCACTTTTTCTCTTGTAATTGATTTCTAGTTTCATACCATTATGGTTAGAAAAGAAGCACGGTATGATTTCAATTATCTTAAATATATATATACATATATATATTAAAGATTTTATTTATTTACTTGAGAGAGAGAGAACACAGAGAGGGGAGAGGGAGAAGCAGACCCCCACTGAGCAGGGAGTCTGATGTAGGGCTCGATGCCAGGACCCTAGGATCATGACCCAAGCCAAAGGCAGACACCTAACCAACTGAAACAGCCAGGTGCCCCAAGCATTTTTCAATTATCTTAAATATATTAAGACTTGTTCTAGTTTGTATTTCCCTAGTAAGTAATGATGTTAAGCATCCTTTCACCTTATCTATCTACCATCCATTTATCTGCTTTGGTAAAATTTCTGTTTTAATTCTTTGTCTATTAGGTTATTGGGTTGCTTGTTTTCTTATTGAGTTTTGAGAGTTTTTAAATATATTCTGGACAAAAATTCTTTATTGGGTATGTGTTTTGAAATATGAATTCCCAATCTGTAGCTTTTCTTTTCATTTTCTTAATATTGTCTTTCAAAGAGTAGAAGATTTAAATTTTGATAATGTCCAATGTGTTAATTTTTTACTCTTATGGATTTGTGGTATTTAAGAAACCTTTGCCTAATCCAAGGAATCAAAAGTTTTCCCCCTTTGTTTTCTTCTAAAAATTCTTAGTTTCAGACTTACATTTAGTTCTATGATCCATTTTGAGTAAATTTTTATACATGTTGCAAGGTATGGGTCAAAGTTCTTTATATATCTATCTTCATTTGTTCCCGCACCATTTGTTGAAAAGACTATCCTTTCTCCATTGAATTGTCTTTGCATCCTTGTTGAAAATCAGTTGACCATGTATGTATAGGTCTCTACTCCTGAACTCTCTATTTTGCTCTATGGATCTCTGTATTTATCCTTTTGCTAACACCACAGTGTTCTGATATCTGTAACTTTGTACTAACTCAGATAACACTAATCCTCCAAAGTTACTTTTCTTTTTCAAAATGATTTTGGCCATTGTACCATCTTTGCATTTCCATATAAATTTTAGTATTGACCTGACAATTTCTACAAAAATATTCTATTGATCGTGATTTAGATTGCACTGAGCTTATAGACAACTTTGGGATGATTCACAAAACAACATTGAGTCTTCAAATCTATGAACATGTCTTACCTTTCCATTTATTTAGGTCTGGTTGAATGTTTTTTTCATTAGCATTTTGGAGTTTTCAGTATACAGATCTTGTACATATTTTTTTTAGTTTTCCGCCTAAGTATTTAATTATTTGGTATTATTTTAATGGCATTGTTTTTGTTGTTGTTGTTTTAAGTAAAGTGTACACTGAACATGGGACTCAAACTCATGACCCTAAGATCAAGAGTCACATGCTCTTTTGACTGAGCCAGCCAGGCACCCTGGCGTTGTTTTTTAAAATTCAATTTCCAATTATTCATTTCTAGTATATAGAAATTCAATTAATTTTTATATATTAATCTGGTATCCTGAAACCATGCTAAACTTTCTTATTTATTCCATTATTTTTTTGTAGAGTTTTCAAATTTTCTATGTAGTAATCATTCTGTTTATAAAGAGAGACAGTTTAATTTCTTTATTTTCTATTCTTTTTATCTCATTGTATTGGCTAGGACCTTCCATATAATGTTGTATAGCTGTGGTAAGAGTGGACACCTTGCTTTTTTCCTGATCTTATAGAGAAAGCAATTGGTCTTTCACTATTAATTATGATGTTAGCTGTAGATGCCCTATATGAGGCTGAGAAAGTTCCTTTTTATTTTTAATTTCCTTAGTTTTTTTTTAACTGTATTATTCTTTCATGGATGTTGTATTTTATTTCATTTTATGTATTGAGTTGGAGATGGTCATATGGTTCTTCTTTAGTCTGTTGATATGATGATTCACATTGATTGATTTTTGTAATGTTGTAACCGTCTTGCATTCTTAGGATAAACCCTACATGGTCATGATATATTATTCTTTTTTTATATTGTGGGACTCAATTTGCTAATATTTTGTGGAGGATTTTTACATCTATTTTCATGAAGAATAACAGACTGTGGTTTTCTTGTCTTCTAATGTCTTTGTCTGGTTGTGATATCACGGTAATCCTGGCTTTATAAAATGGTCTGAAGAGTGTTTTCTCTTATTCTATTTTCTAGAAGAATTTGTGTAGAATTTGTAATATTTCTTTCTCAGTTGTTTGGTAGAACTCACCAGGGATGCCATCTGGAACCAGTGTTTTCTTAGAAAGTTTTGAAGTACAAATTAAATTTCCTTAATAGATATAGGACTAATTAGGTCATCTGTTTCTTCTTGAGTGAACTTTGGTAGTATCTGTCTCTCAAAGAGTTTGTCCATTAGTCTAAGTTGTCCAATGTATGGTCATAAAGCTATTTATAATATTCTCATATCATCCTTTAAATGTCTATAGGATTTGTAATGATGTCTCCTCTTTCATTTGTGGTATTGGTAATTTGTGCCTTCTCTCTTTTTATCTTTGGTAGTCCCTTATTAGTCTAGAAGTTTACCAATTTTGTTGATATTTTCCAAGAAACAGATTTTGGTTTCACTAAGTTTCTCTATTTTTATCTATTTTACATTTCATTGCCTTTTACTTTCATTTCTATTATTTCCTTCTTTCTGCTTTTCTTTTTCTAGTTTCTTTAAGTTGGGGCTTAGATAATTAATTTCAGGTCTATCTTGCTTTCTAATATAAACATGTAATGCTATAATTTTCTATATGAATACTAGATAAAATAATACTAAATAAAATGTAAACTATAAAATAAAATAGATAAAATTATACTATTTTTATAATATTATTACTATATTTAATATTAAATAAAATAAGTATAAAATAAATAGAAAATAGATAAAATAATACTATTTTTTATCTATTTTTAATTTCATTGCCCTTTACTTTCATTTCTGTTATTTCCTTCTTTCTGATTTTCTCTTTCTAGTTTCTTTTTTTTTAAAGATTTTATTTATTTATTTGTCAGAGAGAGAAAGACAGAGCACAAGCAGGGGGAGTGGCAGGCAGTGGGAAAAGTAGGCTCCTTGCCAAGCAAGGAGCCCAATGCAGGACTCAATCCCAGGACCCTGGGATCATGACCTGAGCCAAAGGCAGACGTCTAACCAGGGGTTCCACTTTTTCTAGTTTCTTAAAGTTGGGGCTTAGATAATTAATTTCAGATCTATCTTACTTTCTAATATAAATATCTAATGCTATAATTTTCTATATAAATACTACTTCAGCTGCATTCTATAAATTTTGATGTGTTATTTTCATTCAATTCAAAATATTTTTAAATATCCTTGTGATTTCTCTTTGACCAATAGGTTACTTAAAAGTATGTTCTTTAATTTGCAAGTATTTGGGGAATTTCCCAGATAGTTTTCTCTAATTCATTTCTGGTTTAACTATGTTATGGTCAGAAAACTATTTTGTATTTCAGTTCTTTTAAGTTTGTTAAGATTTTTTTATGGTCCAGAATATGGTCTATTCTGTTGAATGTTCCATATGCATTTGAAATGAATGAGCATTCTGCTATTTGTTTTAATTCCTTAGATGTGTTAAAATAGGTTGATAATGTTCAAGTCGTCTACATTGTTATTGATTTTTGCTTCAAGTATTTTAAATCTCTGCTCTTAGGTATATACACAGGATTGTTATGTCTTTTTGCTGAACTGGCCCTTTTATCATTGGTATCCCTCTTCATCCTTGCCAATGTGTCTTGTTTGTCTGATATTAATAGAGGCAATCTAGATTTTTTGGATTATTTTTTGCATGGTGTATCTTTTCCCATCTGTCTCCTTTTTATTAACTTTAAATTTGTGTTCAATTGATGCCTTTTCCTATCATTTATTTTTGACTTTTTAAAAAAAAACTTTAAATTTGGACTAATTTTAGATTTACAGAAAAGTTGCTGTCTGTATACCCGCATTCAATTTCCCCCAATGTTAACAACTTTCATTACCATGGTACATTTGCCAAAACTAAGAAACCATCATTGGTATATTACTATTAACAAAATTCCAGTCTTCATTCAAATATCACTAGTTTTTATACTGTCCTTTTACTGTTCTGAGATCTAATCAGGATATCCCAGTGTATTAGGTCATAATGTCTTCTTAGTCTCCTCTGGTCTGTGACAGTTTCTCAGTCTTTCCTTATTTTTCATGACCTTAATAGGTTTGAGGAGTATTGGTCAGTATTTTGTAGAATTTTGTCAGTTTGGGTTTATCTAGTGTCTTTCTTATAGTTAGACTGGGGTTATGAGGTTTTAGGCAGAATACCACGGAGGTGAAGTCCCCTCCTTACCACATCGTATCAGAGGATATAGGCTACCAACATGGCATCACTGGTGGTATTAACCATTGTCATTTGGTTAAGGTAGGGTTTGCCAGATTTCTAAACTGTAAATTTTCTATTTTCCCCCTATCTTTTTCTGTTATTTGCATATGAGTCAGTTAATGCAGTCCATGTCCAGCTTAATTCATAGTAGCCCCAAGCTGGAAACAAACCACATATCCTTCAGTAGGTGAATGGTTTAACATCTGTGCTACATTCATGTTATGGAGTACTAGTCAGCAATAACAAGGAACAAACTATTGATATAAGTGACAATCTGGATGAATCTCCCAAGAATTATCCTGAGCAACAAAAACCAATTCCAAAAGGTTACACGCTGCATGTGTCCATTTATTTAACATATTTGAATGATCAAATTATAGAAACAGAGACCAGACTGTTGTTGGCAGGGATCGTTGAAGGGGTGTGGGTGGGAGAGGAGTGTGTGTGGCTGTAAAAGGACAACGTGAGATATCCTCCTGGTGAGGAAAATATCCTGTATCTTGGCTGTGTCAACATTCCAGTTGTGATATTGCACTAGGGTTTGCCATATACTATAGAGGAAAACTGAGTTAAGAGTACAAGGGATCTCCCTGTATTATTTCTTACAACTCTATGTGCATCTACAATGATCTCAAAATCAAAAGTTCAATTAAAAAAGGACACCAGTAGGAGAATGAAACGCCAAACCACAGAGTAGGAAAAATTATTTGTAATACATATAGCCAATAAAAGACTAGAATCCAGAATGTATAGATAATTCCTATAAATAACCCAGAAAAAGAAAGAAAACCCATTTTTTAAAAAATTGGTTAAAGTCTTAAATCACGTTTTAAAAGAAGATCTCAAAAGATGAATATACCTACCAAAAAACTGCTCAACTTTCTTGGTTATAAGGGAAATGAAGATTAAACCCACACGATACCACAACAAACTCATCAGATGGCTAAAATTTTTAAAAAACATGAAACTGAAATCAAGTGTTGACAAAGATATGTATTATCTGGAATTTACATGTACTGCTAGTAGGAAAATAAATCGGCATTAACCACTTTGGAAAATTGTTTGGCAAGATCTACATCTGAGCATATGTATACCCCATGACGAAGCAATTCTACTTTTTGATATGTATCTGACAGAAATGCATATGTATATGCATTAAAAGAAATGTATGAGAATATTCATAGTAGTATTATTCCTAATGGCCCTATACTATAAACCATGAAATTCCCATCAACAGTAAAATGGATACAAAATTGGGGCATGTTCATACATAATCCATTCATATATTTATACATATTTGTCCTTAATGTCTCTCTTTCCCTCCTATCCATCCCTCCAGTCATCATGGCTCCACGTCCAAAATTCTACCTGAATTTTTTCACTTCTCTTCATATCCTCTGACAGTCACCTCCTCAAATCCACTATCATTTCTCATCTGGTGTACAGAAATAACCTTTAGGTGTGCCTGGGTGGCTCAGTCGTTAAGTGTCCGCCTTCAGCTCAGGTCATGATCCCAGGACCCTGGGATCAAGACCCTCATCAGGCTCCCTGCTCAGCGAGAAGCCTGCTTCTCCCTCTCCCACTCCCCCTGCTTGTGTTCCCTCTCTCTCTTTCTCTCTCTCTGTCAAATAAATAAATAAAAATCTTAAAAAAAAAAAAAAGAAATAGCCTGTAACTAGTCTTCTTGTTTCTACTCATGCTTTCCTATGATTCATTATCTGTAAAGGAGTCAGAGTGGTCTTATTAAAATATAAATCAGATCACCTCATCCTCTTGTTTAAACCTTTTAGTGGGTTCTTGTTGTACTTAATTAAATCCATATCCTCATCATGGTTTGAAAGGCTGCCATGCTAGTTCTGCTGTAGTGAAAGATGTTTACAGAGAAAGATCCTAAAATATACAGAGTGGTTTAAACAAATGAAAAGTTTATTTCTCTCTCACACAAGAGTTGGAAGGAAGACAGTCCCAGGTTGGCAGCGCAGCTCTGCCAGACTCAGAGATGGAACACAGAGTTCCACTTATGGCTCTCAAGTGCTTCCCTATCACATCTGCCTCCCAGCTAGCCAGAGAGGGGAAAGGAAAGGGGGAGACCATGCTCCTTTTCCCTTATGGGCTCGGCCCAGAAGTTTCCCTTCCTACTTCCACTTCCATCCTCTTTGTCTAGAGCCTGGTCACAGGGCACACCTAGCTGAAAGGAAGCCTGGGAAATGTTGTCTTTAGCTAAGCTGACATGTGCTCACCCATGACTTCATTACTGTGGAAGTAGGGAAGAATGACTATTGAGGACAACTCGTAGTCTCTGCTCCAGCCTGGGTCATGTCATTCCTCTCAATTTTCCAGCCTCATCTCCTCCCTTCTCTCCCTGGCTTTTGGCTCTCCAGCCACACCAGCCTTGCTCATTCCCTCCTTAGTCCTTAGGCCCTTGTATCTGTGCTGGTCTATATCTGGAATATTTTTCCTTAGATCTTCACATGACTGGCTTCTTCTGATCATTTTTACCTCAACTCAAGCCTCATACATCTTCTGAGAAGCATTCCTTGACCCTTCCCTCACAAGCAAAGTGACAACCTCCTTACCATTCTCTCATTCATGTTGTTTTATCTCTACCACTTACCTCTAGTTTACATTCTCATTTACCCACCTGCTTATTATCTGTTTCTCCCACTGGAATGTAAGCACCATAGGGGCAGAAACATTGTCTGACTTATTCTCTGTTGGATCTCCAGCACTTACATGCTGCCTTTGATAAAGCAAGCATTCAACAAATATTTGTTGAACAGATGAGTTCATTTAGCCCAAACCCCTTCGTTTTATAACTAGGGAAGCTGGAGCCCAGAGAAAGTAAATGGCTTGCCTGGGCTTCTGCAAGTAGTTAGTAGATTCCCAGGTTGGCACTTTTGGTGACCACCCTATTTCATCCAGGCTCTTCTTTGAAGTCTATTATCTCACCCCTCCACAACTGTTCCTTTGAACGCCTGTAGCACTAGACTTTAACACCCATTGGTTTCTTTTATTCTATGCTTCTTTGTATTGTTATTTATCTTTGTTCTATCTGTTTTGTTTTCCCAACCAAACTGCAAGCCCCTTGAAAATATCAACCTTCTAACACAACAGGCCGTGCCTAGGTATTTGAGAAAGAGACTGAAGTTACTTTATTCAGTCAAGTGAAACTCAGAACCGTTACAGCTTTCATCTTGTCCTATCATTGAAGATAAAAGTTGGATACCGGAAGACTAGATTTTGGTGGGAGGTAATTCCTGTGTATCCCCAACTAAACATACAGGCAAGACTGTCTTACCGGCAGCTGGGATCTTACGTGCTTCATCAAAATTATGCAAAGGAGCTGCTCTTGGTATAATGGGTGGATTCTGAAAGGTAATCCTTGCTGTTGGTGGAATCAGTCCTCGTTCAATCATACTTAAAATCCCTGAAAAGGAATGTTGGAAGAATATGATTTTAACTCCAAGCATTTCTACAAAGTCTGAGCTCTATGAATGTCACAAGTGTAACTTACTCTATTCATCTTCTTTATGTGAGAGCACATCTAGTGTCTTAATCCTTTGCATGAAGAAACAGCTGTAGTATATGTTCGTTTAAGCCTAATATTCTAACGCAAGATAAAATGGCATTTCCACTTGTGGTATTACAAAATAAACTTGTATTAAGATAATTTCATTTTTAAGGTAGAAATATAATTTCAGTGCAAACTAAAACTTCTTTATACTTAGCATTTTCAATAATTGATAATGTTCTTTTTAAAATCCAGAGAAATCAAGTACATGGTCTTCATAACTAAGGAGAGGTTTCGTTCTGAAAGAAAGATAATCTTTGTGCTTGTAACTATTGCCCTGTTGTTACAATGAATCATATTTTATAAAAGAAAGTTATTTTTAGGGGCGCCTGGGTGGCTCAGTCGGTTAAGCAGCTGACTCTTGATTTCGGCTCAGGTCATGATTTCAGGGTCATGAGATTGGGCCCGGTGCTGGGCTCCATGCTGGGCGAGAAGCCTGCTTAAGATTCTTTCTCTCCCTCTGCCTCTCACGTTCCACTCTCTCAGTCTCTCTCTCTAAAAACAAAACAAAACCAACAACAACAACAACAACAACAAAGAAATTTTTAGACATTTCTCATGTCACCGGAAGATGTGATTGCCCAAATAGATGAATTTAGTGTAACTGGGCAACATGGATAGTATTTAAGCACTTAATTTACAATTTCTAGAACTCATACTACGTCAGCATGCCTGGTACCAGGGTTTTTGAAGGACAATAGACTGTTAAATAAATAAACAAATAAATGAATCAATGAATAATTGAGCAAAGCCTTCTGGCAGGGGCAATACTTTCATTAAGGTAGATCTATTGTATTGAAGCCAGAAACCCAGAAACTCAGGGAGGATGTGAAATAAACTTGTGATAGGGCTTCAGCTTCTTGCTGCTCTCATGTAATAGGAAGGAAAGTAAGGAACTCTGGGTCTCAAGGAAATCCTGGTCTGCAAGCCGTGTACCGAGCTGGACTAAGCTGAAGAAGTTGGCAGTTTCTAAGGGGAAGAAATACTGTTTCTGTGTGCCTGAGGACCTCGATGAAGATGGTATGCTGTTATTTAGGATGCTAAAGTCTAGTGTTAGAGAAATTCAGAGAAATGATCACTGAGGGATTGGGGAGCTGGAGAAGACTTCGCTTGTAAAACAATGATTCCAAAGAGAAATCCTCAGTTTGCTTACCGCAGAATCATTTCGGGGGGAGAATTTCTTATTAAAAATGAAGACTCCTGGGCCTGTCCAAACTTCTGAGGCCAGGGCCTGGGAATCTGTATTATTGAAGCCTCCAGGACATTACTTATGGGCCCTGAAGTTTGAGAACCAGTAGAATTGGGGCCCAGTAATCTACATTTTTTTAGTAAGCACTCCAGGTCAATCTTTTGTACTTTTAAAATTTAAGAACTGCTCACCCACAGTACAACTCTTTAAGCCCCTTTTGAAATTAGTACTTCAGGTTTAAATTTTTCTAACACTGGATTTAACTACCTTAAGATGTTAAGTAAGAGTACTTCTTTGTCCTCACAAATATTTTCCACCTTTAAATATCAAATCCCATTTCCAAGAACTATGCCCGACTTGCAGATGTGAAAAACAGAGCTCCTTCTAATTCAGTATATTTTCATTACTGAACTCAGATTCCCAAAGAATGTAAGCATGATTTAACCTTTGCTTTAGTACTGGTTGGAGCAATTGACTTAATTGTAGATGAACAGATGTGTGTACATTTACCATTGGAAGGAAAAAGTTAAGACTTTGGGATAAGCAAAAGAGGCTGGGTATCTTTTCAGTGAAATGCTGGAACCTCTGGAGATTATCTGACCCCCATAATCACCTTTGTTTTTGATGAGTCTATTTTACAATTCTCTAGAGATTAAGGTTAATTTATAGAAAACTGAAAGCAGTGCAAATATTTCCTGTTTTAAATGCATGCAAATAAACTCTGTCACACAGAGGGATGATGCTTCCGCCACCCCCAAAAAGCCATTTGCAAATGTCCATTTGCAAATTTATTTCACTATTGATTCGTAAAGGTGTCTGCCATTTGGATTCTCCTTGGAACCAATTTTAACATACTGATTCCCTCATTTAATCAATGAGTTCAATAAAATCCTTGATGTGTTCATTTTATAGTTGTATAAAAGTCATGGATTTACTTTAAAATATGTATGTCCTTTAGTAATTTTGGGGATCTCGCCAGGATGAGCAGAAGATTCACCTGAAATTGGCAGAAACGATGCAGCGCACAGGGAACCAAGTCCAAGCATATATTTTCTTAGCACCCCCAGGCGAATTCAAAGTGGCAATAGAACTTTATCAACTGTTTTCCTAATTTTAGTATTACTCCCTATTAATTTTTTGTTTTGTTTTTCTTTTTGGTTCATGTATGGCTGAGTTATTCCTTATTGGCAGCTACGGTGACTGGGAATTTGGTGATCTCCATAAATAGACTAATGTCTTCTAGAGATCTAATTCCCTGTTGAGTGAGGGACAATAGGGAGTATAGCTTGTTAGTTTTTTGCTTGTCCACTTGTGTATTTTGAGCTCAAATCAACTAGGAATGTCATGCCCGCAAAGAAGGTGGTATCTGGACCAGGAGGTGTGTTTCTGTGTTTATTTTTCACCTGTAGCTGGAAGTGTAGAGTTGAAGCCATAAGCTCTGTCTGTATCTGTATGTCTATGTATCTGTAGTTCGGAAAGGCCTGTATCTCTCATTGTGAATGTGGAATGTTTTCCTGTCTCCAGATGGCATTAATAAATTAGACTGTAAAGTTTCAAATTAAAGGAACTCTGTTCAGATCGACTTACAGAGAGAAATAAGTGCGTATGTAAATTGAATATTCTTAAGATTTCTAGGAAATAAGGAAATCAAACTTCTAATACTTTAAATGTGTTCCCCCCATCTCCCAAATTCAGAAACTCTTATTGAGTCTCTTTACTTTTCATGGCAATACAGTTACTTGCATAGTTTCAATAAATATCTGTTCTCCCTCTGCTAACATATAATTGGAAAAATTGCTATACAATCAAGACTTTGTCTGGAATTTCATATGTAAGAATGATACTTATTAATCACAAATGACAAGTCACTTTTAAAGAACTAAGTTTGACGTTGTGGAGCCAATGCTTACAAAGCCTTCCCAAAAAACTGGCCTGGCTCATGGCTTATAGGATTTCCATCCTTGCAGGTGGTAGGAAGGTCATGTCCTGGCAGGCCCAAGAGCCTTAGGATATTTGGAGCACCTGTAGAAAAGAGGAATTTACCCAAATTTATAGATCCTGTAGTTGAAGTGTGGTGGGCAGAGTTTCTTGGGCTGGATTTCCTAGCCTTAAGATAGCAAATAATAGAGGATTTTAAAAGTTCAGTCTGAGATTCCTTATGAATATTTCCAGCAGAACCAACTTAAGATGGCCTATCCTTGCTGCACCTGTGTAAATAAACAGGACAAACCTAATGAGATCAGCCTTATTTTTAAATTCTTTTTTGAGATCATTTTGATCAAAATGATGGAAGACTATGAGAATATTTTTGTTTAAGTTTTGGAATAAGCAAAAGAGATTACTGGATACATTTTTTTTTTAAAGGAAGATTATTATGGGTGAACCTGACCTGCTTTTATCAGGTAAGCTTTTTTTTTTTTTTTTTAAGATTTTATTTATTTATTTGACAGAGAGAGAGACAGCCAGCGAGAGAGGGAACACAAGCAGGGGGAGTGGGAGAGGAAGAAGCAGGCTCCTAGTGGAGGAGCCTGATGTGGGGCTCGATCCCATAACGCCGGGATCACGCCCTGAGCCGAAGGCAGACGCTTAACCGCTGTGCCACCCAGGCGCCCCTGGATACATTTTTAATGGAATGTTGGAGTCTTCGGGGATTATCTGGACCTAGTCTTTGAGCTATTTCACAACTCTGTAGAGATTAAGGTTAATTTGTTAAACAAACAAACAAATTGATATTAATGCAAATAATTCTTAGCTATAAGAATTGACCTGAAATAAATTCTGTCTGGTGAAGGGACCCTCCTCCTTCCCTCAAAAAGGTCAATTTTGCATCTGTTTGCAAATTTATTTTAATATTCCTGATCTACAAATGTGTGTCCTTTGGATTCTCCTTTAAACTAGTCGAGACATCCTACAGATCTCTCTCTCTCTCTCATTTTTTAAAGATTTATTTATTTATTTGAGAGAGAGAGAGAGAGAGAGAGGGTACATGTGGGGGTAGGGGCAAAGGGAGAGAGTCTTCAAGTAGATTCGTTGAGTGTGGAGCCTGACCCCAGTCTTGATTTCAAGACCCAAGAGATCATGCCCTGAGCCAAAACCAGGAGTTGGACACTTAACCAACTGAGCCACCCAGGTACCCCTACAGATCTCTCTTTCAATCGACAAGTTAAATAAATAAAATACTTCACATGCATTCATTTTATATTTGTATGAGATCTATTATTTTACCCGTTTTGGGAAATTATCCCTTAACACCATTGTCTCATTAAACTTTCATAACACTCTTACTTTCCAGTTGAATGGATGAGGGATTAGACTTTCATTCATTCAACTGATATTTGTTAAGTCCCTATTACGTGGCAGGAGCTGTTCTGGAGGCTGGGGATGCACTGGTGAGCCAGAGAGAACTCATGGAGCCTCTAGGAGGATCAAACATTAAATAAAATCACAATGAACGTATAATTACAAATTGTGATCATCTATGAAGGAAAAGACAGATGCTTAACGAAGTGACTTTTCCGGGCAGAGATAGAGGCTCTTGTGAAGGCCCATATGAAAATGTGCTTGGCCACATCAGGCTCCTCTGCTGGGAGCCTGCTTCTTCCTCTCCCACTCCCCCTGCTTGTGTTCCCTCTCTCGCTGGCTGTCTCTCTCTCTCTGTCAAATAAACAAATAAAATCTTTAAAAAAAAAAAAAAAAGAAAGAAAATGTGCTTGGCCTGGTGAAGGAAGAGGGAAGGCCCATGTGGCCGAGAGTAGAGAAAGCAGTTAGCAGAGAATGGAGGGAAGGTCCAGGTCAGGCCTGCCTTGTTTGTAGGGTTTGGAGTTGATTAATCAATCAAGACCAGAGAGCAACTTGCCTGAGGTCACGCACAGCCTGAAAGTTTGGTTTGTGTGTTGTGAGACATATATTCTTAACCATTAAAAAAAAAAAAAAAAGAAAGAAAAGCTTGGTTTCATTTTTGGATGTAGCAAGATAATTCGAGAAGAAGTCAGGAAGTTCGTCCTGCATTTTCCAAAACAACTCTCTCTTCTGGGTGTTGTTAATCCTTCACCTCTGGCTGGACTTGTGTGAACCTGAGATGACAGTTAAGGGCAGCAGGAACATGTAAAAATCTAGACACTGTGTCCACATTTCTGTGGCTTGAGCTTTCCTGACGCTTCTACAACCTTGCACAGTACCAGACATATGGTGAGTACTCAATAAATATATGTTGACTAATTGGCTGATTAATTACAAATATTATGACAGGCCATGTGTTCTCTGGTGGATCATTGAGGGATGAAAATGTTATTTTTTTCTGTGTCAAGTTGCCATGATCCTAGATTCACCTTTGTTTTGCAGCAATTTTTTTCATTATGTCTGCTGCTGAAGTGGACATTGATTCATTCGTTCATTGATTCATTCATTTATTCATTCATTCACTATTTCATTCATCCTAATTTGATCCAGGAAGAATGGAAGATGGTACTGAAGCAAGAACTCTGCTGGTGTTATTCCATATTCCCAGGGAGTAAATACATAAACTAAGTAAAATCGTATGTCACAAAGATCTCTGAACAATAATGGTTTATAACTAGGAAAATAATAGTTACAGTTGTGAGCTTCACACATTAAGGGACTTAGATGATGCTGGGTTCTCTTGAGTTCTGCTATTCCTCCAGCAATAGGTCAGTAGATGGAGCAGACAAGATGAAGAACTTTAAATCTCCAAGACCAAGAGAACCATTGGGAACCAACTTTAGGTCCAAACTATTCCAGACAATGGATAGAAAGTAAGATGGGAATAATTAAAGACCATCTCACTTGGTTATATTTGCGATACAAAGGGGGATCCACTTGGATGTTTTTCAACACTTCAGCCAATTAAATGAAGTAGCAGGGAGAAGTAGAGGGGGTGATACTTACAACACTCACTTCTTAGTCATTCATTTACTTACTCTTTCATTTGCTTATTCATTCAACCAACATGGGTCTGCACACTGGGGAAACTGAGATGAAGATGACGTTATCTTTTGTTTAAAAACTAGAAATCCACTGGTTTCACGAACACTAGAATTTAGACTGAGACATGCATGGTTTAAATACCATTTACATTAATTCTGGCTTCAAATTTTTGCATAATAGTATATTGAAATAAATTTTTTAAATGCTACCAGAATAGCATCAAAAACTATCTGCTCAGAACCTTGAAAAATTCTAATACCACATAAACACAATAATAATTTTAACACATAATAACACCAACACCTAAATCAATATTAAATCCATAGAATGATGAGTTTTAGAGGTGAAAGGGACTCTAGTTGTCGTCTAGCCCAACCTTGTGATTTACAGAGGAGCAAACTCAGGCCAGAGTGAAGACCGCGACTCGTCTGAAGCCACCTAGGAGAATTAGTGTGTGAGCCCGAATTCAAACTCAGGCCCCCATCCCGCCTCAGTGCTCTTTCCCATAGA
The DNA here is from genome assembly GCF_017311325.1 of Ursus maritimus. Lineage (NCBI taxonomy): Eukaryota > Metazoa > Chordata > Mammalia > Carnivora > Ursidae > Ursus > Ursus maritimus. Next base: position 35,903,995 of record NW_024425230.1, read on the forward strand.
TGCCTAAGCATGTAAAATGGTCATTGAATCACTAACCTTTCCTGGCATCCGCTTGTAGGACAGGTATGGGGGTGAAGTAGGGATCCGTGCGATGAGAGGCTGGTAGAACCGTGAGATTGGATATGGTAGACCCTTTTATTAACTTCTGAACCTTCACCTAGAAAATAAAAAAATTTGTTTTCGGCAGGCAGTTTTGCTTTCAAAATGAACACAGTTTTCTTCTTGTAAACAATAAATAAGATTATGAATAGTTTCATTAAGTTTTAATAAAGTAGCGATAGCAGCTTCAGTTTTATTGCTCATGAGTACCCTGTGCTATTGTCTACTGTCAGGAGTTTGTGTAATTTAAAATAGTTAATTAAATCCAATTAACGTGTTGTGATTTCCACTATGCAAAGTCACTATGGTAGTTAATAAAGGAACTATTAAGATTTTGTTCAATTTTAATGACTACGATATAAAAGTGCTAAATCTTGACAGAAGAGGTTTTGAATACAGCAAAGTTTTGTACAGGCAAATTTCCCAGGAAATACATATTAGAGTTGTGAGAGTAAAAAAAAAACCCAAACAAACTGGGAGAATTTCAAGATAGCTGTATCAGGGACCCCTCGGTGGCTCAGTTCGTTAAGCGTCTAACTATTGATTTCAGCTCAGGTCATGTTCTCAAGGTTGTGAGACGGAGCCCTGCTTAAGATTCTCCCCGCTCCTCTAAAACAAACAAACAAATGGTTAAAAAAAAGATAAATGTATCAGTCGACATTAATAGATTAGAATGAACTTTGAATGGACTCTTGGAAATCTCAGAGAGGTTTAAAGACTTGATACCTACATCAGTTACGGTAGATGATTACCTTTTCTAAAGTCACTAAATGCTTTTATTATGCTTATGAAATATGAATTTTTTCTATTAAATGGTTTCTAGCTTTTAAAGACTAATATGTGTTGCATATAAATCACATTTAATTGTATAGCTCAAATACACTATTTTTACCTTTATTAGAAGAGGTTATGAATTACCTGGGCCCTCCCAGCAGGGAAGATGCAGCTGTTTGGTATTTATAGACTGATTTAAATTTTCAAATCATTTTCCAAACGTTAATTAATCTGCATAACTTCTAAAGGAACTAGGTAACAATTTGCTCTTTAGCTAACAAAGAACCAAGACTGAAAAATTAGCAGGTTTAAGGTCACACACTATACTAGAAATACACAGATTATTCAATTTGAAGATTAATCTGATTTTACATTAGTGAAATTTGCCATTGGACTCCATTGTACCATACCTTATTGCTCCTCAAGGTCATGGAAAAAGAAAGGGAAATTCATCAAGAGTTGGGGGAGGGGAGTGCAGAGAAAATCACTTCCCCAAATAAGTATCTGTGTGAACAAAGGATGTGGGGCTTAAGGAAACTGTAAACAGCTACTATCCCATGAACACCAAATGTTTGGGGAGGACAGATTAAAATGACTATAAGCAGGGTTTTTTAACAGGAAAGAGTAGACAGCACAATCTCCTGCCTTCCAGGTGAGTTGGAAGAGGAAAGGTGAGTGCCATGGGCCTTGCTTCTTTTTTGTTTTTTAAAATATTTTATTTATTTATTTGAGAGAGAGGAAGAAAGAGCACAAGCAGGGGGAGGGGCAGAGAGAGTGAGAAGCAGACTCCCCGCTGAGCAGGGAGCCCGCCATGGAACTTGATCCCAGGACCCCAGGATCATGACCTGAGCCGAAGGCAGACACTTAACGGACTGAGCCACCCAGGTGCCCCTCCATGGGCCTTGCCTTAATGACAGCTAGGAGTTCATGTGCATGTTGTGTTATTATGGAAATTCCATCTTGGCAATCCACCTTGGTCTCTTTCTCATCCTCAGCTCTCCTCACCCCACCTCACCTCCAGACCCGAGTGGCCTCCAGAATCTCCTAATCACCCAAGGTACTGTACTGCAGACATGGCACGTGCATAGCTGATTTTCAGGAGCAAAAATGGAAGGGTCTCTACTTGTCTGATTAATATCAGGGTCAGGGAGGCAAAGGTAAATTGGAGCAAGAGAGAAAGATTCCACTTAAATAAAATTGTCAAGCATTGAGAAGATATAAAGTACAGGTTTGGCAGTTTCGGGGCACAGAGCATCATTTATCTGGATTTTCTGAAAGCCTTTGACAAAGTACACCTGACAACCTGCTCTTGAAAGCCAAAGTAGCAGGATCCAACATAAAACACAATGCAGAGTGTGACACAAAGGAGAGGGTGGAAGGCAGATGATACTCGGATCCTATCAAGCAGTCAGCTCGTTCATAATGCTGGTTTCTTTAATTGTTTCAACTACATCTATCTCAACAGTGTAAAAGCCAGACCCAATGTGCGTGCGTGCATGTGTGTAGGGGCAAGGAGAAGAGGGTTACACTTGGGGGTTGATGTCCTCCGGAGATTACAGAAATAAATCCCGCATGCAGTGTCGCTGGATGTGCCACACGAGCCCACCCGCTGTCCCGCTCCCATGGTAAGGACAACCACGTCTGCATTTGCTTGCTTGGAGGGAGAAGGTACGTAACAACCTTCAGCACTTACCGAGCACTTACTGAGCACTTACTATGTAACACAAACTTTAATAGGATTGGCGTTAAGTTTCATGAGGAATGGACCCGCTAAGGGCAACGGGAGTGCAGAACAGGGAGTAATTAACTCTGCATGCTGGCATTGCAGACGGCTTTGCAGCGACTCCACCCGAGCTGTATGTTAGAATCTCTCAGGGAGCTTTGTAATAATACTGCTGCCTGGGCCCAACTCTGGGCAAGTAAATCCGAATAAGCTGGGCTGGAGCTGGGGCCCCAGGTGATTCTAGTGTGCAGCCAAGGTTGAGATGGACGGCAGTGAGTGATATTTAAATTGTGTCTTCAAAGAAGCATTGGATTATATATCACGTGGAGACGAGGATGCAATTATAGAGAGAAAGAATGGTGGCGACAAAGCAGAACAGCATACAGATGCATGAAGATTCCATGCAAGGTGAGGATCTCAGTGTGGCTGGGTATGCTGTGTGTGCCAGGACGGTGGGGTGGGGGACAAAACTGGAATGGTAGATTAACGCAAACAAAAGAAACCAGCTTTATGAATGCCTCGTGGAAGTTGAACAGCATCTGCTTCTGGCTTCTCCTTTATGTCACGCTTTTTTATTTTAGGCTGGAACCATGCTCTATAGTTTGTATAACATGATATGGACTATCATAGAAATAGAACAATGTTCTTCATATCTGGTGTGTCATGACTATTTCCAAAACTCTGTCCCTTTATGCCTAAACCTTCTATAACAGCTTAATTGTTTTTCAAAATTTAAAAAAAATATAGAAGAGCTTAAAAAAGAAAACAGCAATCACATTCCTGCTGGCTGGAATTAATCATTGTTAATATCTTGGTATATTTGCTTCCAGTGTTTTCAAATAGAAAAACCATTCCATTTTATGATTCTGGTAAAAAATGATATATGCTTATTATAAAGATTCCAATTAATGCAGAAAAACACAAAGATGAAAGTTTAAGAAACCATGCCAAATATCATTAGGTGATCCATTATCCCTGACATCTTTGGAATGATTAATATATCATTTTATAAAAATAGGATTTATATTACATTATTAAACTTAATTTTTGACATGAATTTAATAGGAGGGGAAAAGGCTGAATTAAACTCAACAAATTATTAAACCTGAAGTCAATATTTCTTTACTACAAGATTCCTATGAGTTGAAAAAGATTCCTCTGCAAGGGTTGGCAATTTTTTTTTTAAAGGGCCAGACAGTAAATATTTTAGGCTATTCTGGCCCATTGTTATAGCTTGAAAGTAGCATAGATAATATGTAAACAAACAGTGGCACTATGTTCTAATGAAACTTTATGTACAAAAACAGGTGGTCCGCCCTCACCCAGTAGTTTGTGGACTCCTGCCCTATAGTTAAATAAAGGCGATTATGAAAAACATTAGGTTTTTTAAAATCGTGTTTTAAATTAGAGTAATATACCCCATCCTCTAAAGATGAGAACATAGAACTCTCTTGCTACCCCCATCCCTTCTCCCTCACCTCCCAATTTTTTATTATATTATTATTTTTACATTGTCCAGATTTATAATATCTACATTCTGTTTTGAAACCATAATCACTAGGATTGCTTAGTATTCATCCTATGTGCAAATGGATCCAGTGTCATGGCTTCTCTATGCTTCAGTTCCTTATTTTGATAGATTTCTTTTCTTAAAGATTTTATTATTAATTAATTAATTATTTTAAAATAAACATAGTGTATTATTAGTTTCAGGGGTAGAATTTAGTGACTCATTATTTGCCTACAACTCCCAGTGCCATTACATCACATGCCCTCCCTAATGCCCATCACCCAGTTACCCCATCCCCCGACCCCTCCAGCAATCCTCAGTTTGTTTCCTAGAGTTAAGAGTCTCTTATGGTTTGTCTATCTATTTATTGTTGAGAGAGAGAGAGAGAGATAGCAAGAATAGGGGAGGGAGAGGAGAGAGAGAATCTTGAGCAGTCTCCCCCCTGAGTGCAGAGCCCAATGCAGGGCTCAATCTCATAACCTTGAGATCATGACCTGAGTCAAAATGCTCAGCCGACTGAGCCACCAGGCGCCCCTATTTTGATTGATTTCTTAATTGCCTGCCTTTGGTTATCAAGCAGTCCTTTCCAACAAGTGTTCATGGGTATTTATACTTGAATGATATCTGGGATCATCCTTTTATCAAAGCTTTGCAGACACTGACCCATTGTCTTCTACAGTGACTATTGTGAAATCTGATGCCAGCCTGATTCCTCACCCCTTGTCGGTGATTTTTCTTTCTGCCTGGATTTCTGAAACATTCTTCGTTTTTGAAGTCCAGGTGTTAAACTAGAAAATACCTTGATGTAATACTCTAGATCAAATCTTTCTGGGATTCAGTGCTTTCTTTCCACCTGTAGATTTCATTCTTTCCTCACTTCTGGAAAATTTTCTTCCATTATATCATTGGATACATCTTCTCTTTCATTTTCTGGGTTCTCTGTTTTAGAGACACCAAGTGTCATTAAGTGTTGGCTCATCTTTGTCTTTCATATTGTGGTACCTAACTATTCTTCCTCTCCTGGTTCATAGAATGCTTTTAGCTGAGCATATGGCTATCCAGTCCAGACTACATTTCCCGGTGTCTCTCGTGGCTAAATGTGAACATGTGAGCAAATTCAGACCAGTAAGACGTAAGCAGCAGTGATAAGTGTAACCTCTGGGCCATCTCCTTAGAATGCCTGCCCTGGACTATCTTTATCCTTCTTGTGGGCTGAAACATGGGTGTAGAGAGGAGTCAGCTTCAACCACTGGAACGAGAGTGTCTGTGACCATAGGAATGAGATGAGACAGCATCCAGACAGAAGGAACCCTCACTCAGTTATGCTCCCTGTCATGGAGCAAAGCTGTCTGTCCTGCCAACCTTAGACTTCTCACCTGCGGACTGTTTGTGAGTGAGAAATAAACTGGTCTATTTATGGCATTATATTTTTGGATTTCTTTGTCACAGCAGCTTAACCTGTAACAGACTACTGTGCAGGTCTCTTAGCTTCTAATTAATTTCCTTTGTCTTTTTCCTTTGCATTTGCTGTGCTTACAGTCTTTTCTCTATGCTCATATTTCAGTGTTCAGCAGTGTCTGTTCTGTTCTTCCTATTTATAGTTTATTTATTAGTTCCATAAAGTATTTTGGTATTCAATTTGTTTCCTTATGTCTGCACCCTCCCTTTTTATCTCATTCTGCTATTTTATCATCTTGTGGCTGAGCTCTAGTTTTACTTAATTTATGTTCCTATCAAGCTGTGCTATAATGTGAAGAAATTGTGAGAAAATTCCTTCCGTTCCTTGAGTTATATTTTTTTCTGGGTTAGGCTTTGTCTTTTGCAGCCCATGGTTGTCCCTTCCCCCACCCCTCCCTCTCTTTTGTTAGCTCTCGGTGAAATACTGGCGTTTATATAATAAATCAGTATGGTGGCCATATCATTTCTTTCCCCCTTGTATGTTCTTGGGCAGCTCTGCCCTGATAATCTCCTTGCTCTGATGTGGCATCTCCTTCCCTGTTGTCTGCTACCAGTGTGTTTTCTTTACCAGCAACACGTGAGAACTGGGTATTCTGGGTGTTCTCCACCTTTCTGTTACCTGAGGGCTTGGGTTGGGGAAACCTCCGTTTTAGGATACATGCAGTCTTTGTTAAAATATGTAGGCTCTCCTCCCTTTCCTGAGATTTTGATGAACATCCTATATCAGCATTTGCTCTACTGTCCTCCCTCCCTCCCTCTAGCCCCAGGGGTTTTGGGTCACTTCTCTCTGGAAGAATTAGACATATTATTTGCTTTCCAATTTCACCTTTTTCTTCCAAGTCCCCTTGTCAAAAGAGAAAAAAGATAAGGATGCCTGCTTGATTGTCTTCTCTCTGGATTTTGTAGCATTTCTTTCTTTCTTTTTTTTTTTAAAGATTTTATTTATTTATTTGACACAGAGAGAGAGACAGCCAGAGAGAGAGGGAACACAAGCAGGGGGAGTGGGAGAGGAAGAAGCAGGCTTCCAGCGGAGGAGCCTGATGTGGGGCTCGATCCCAGAACACTGGGATCACACCCTGAGCTGAAGGCAGATGCTTAATGACTGAGCCACCCAGGCACCCCGGATTTTGTAGTATTTCTGAGAATCTCAATATTTTGATAATTTACCAGTAGTATTTCTGAGGGGCAGGGAGGGGTGAGGATTGGAGCTATGTCACACCCTTCTACTCTACTCCAGAATCTTCTGCTTGGTGAATTTAAACCTGCATGGCCATATTCTACAACCCTTCACGACCAGTCCTGCCCCAGCCCTCCTCCCCATATGATGGATGGCATACTAAAGATCGGGAAGGGAAAGTAGCTAGGACACACATTTAATCTGGTAATAGAGGCAGGCTAAAAGGGCACATCATTGCTTCATGGCCCAGTGCTTTTACTACATTTTCATGCTTCCTGAGTTCTTGAAATTTTCAAGCCAGACACAGCTCACATCACCAGCCCTACTCCTGTCCTCATGGTAAAACCGTATCACTCTGTCCCCTTTCTCAGCATCATTTCACATAGATACAGTAGGAGTCTCACTTTCTCTCAGACTAAGGATTACCAGCATTCTTGGAGCTAGAAGAAAAACTCCCTTGGGAGGCATTTGTAGCATAAGAGCAAAAAATCATGGGCTTGGAGCACTGGATTTCAGTCCTAACTCTGTCATTTACTTAGCAATGTGCTGGGGTAAGTCATTTAACTTGTCGAGTCTCAGTTTTATCTTCTGTAAAATAGGGATGTTCTTAGCTACAGGGCAGTTGAATTTTATGTAAAGGATTTGTTCCTAGAGGCATTTCATAATTCTGAACTCACAGAATTCAGACAGCCTGACTTTAAAGAATGCCAGCTATGGCAGAGACTTCTGCATGGCTTCCAATGTGCTACAGAAACTATATTTCCCAGCCTCCCTTGCAGCTTGATATGTCTTTGTGACAGGATTCTGGCCAGTGGTATAGCAATCATAGTGACTCTGCTGGTTGGAATATAGACATGATGGTGGGAGCCTAGCAGCCATCTTAGCCATCTTAGATCGCAGATAGAAAATGCAGAGGTGCCTGACATTGCAGGGGTGCCGTATCAGCCATAAACTGTGTGACGTGAGAGAAAGTTACTGTGGTGTTTAATCTACTGTTATTTGTTATGTTTGCTGAATCTATATCCTAATAGTACAGGGTATTTTTATTTACTGAGATGGTGTTTCTCTGTGGAAACTCCAACATAAATATATCTTAAATTCACTCAGACTGCACCAGCTTTGAAAAAAATGAAATTGTGTTTCATTTTCTTAAATTTAGGGGGATTTGAATTATTTCAAACTTTGTATATACAGCAATAATTTATTATTATTATCTTACGGCATGGAATTTCAAATTTATATAATCCAATTTTGCATAAAACTCGGCATCACTGATCTTCCATTAGGCTGTCGTGAGGAATTACTGAATTAATATATAGAGATGCACAACATAAACTTTTTTCATATCAGAAATTGGGGCTTTTTTGGGGGGAGCGCCTGGGTGGCTCAGTCAGTTAAGCGGCTGCCTTCGGCTCAGGTCATGATCCCAGGGTCCTGGGATTGAGCCCCACCCTGGGCTCCCTGCTCAGCCAGAAGCCTGCTTCTCCCTCTCCCACTCCCCCTGCTTGTGTTCCCTCTCTCACTGTGTCTCTCTCTGTCAAATAAATAAAATCTTAAAAAAAAAAAGAAATTGGGGCTTTTTTTACATAAACATTTTATTAAAGTATAACATTCATTTTTTGAAAAGACCACACATCATAAGGTCATCACTTGATACATTTTCACAAAGCAGACACTAGGAAACCAGCATCCAGAACAGGAGTAGAACATTGCAAGCACCCCCAAGGCCTCTCTCCTGTTGCCTGTCAGTCACTTCTGAATTCCACTCCCAGCTATTATTTTTCTGTTCTTAAATTTACATAAAAGGATTATTACAGTATGTATCTTTTTGTATTTGGCTTCTTACCTTTAAAATAGATGTGAGAGTCACTCATATTGTTGTGTGTGGCAGTATGTTTATGCCATGGACTTTTAAGTATTGATTTTGAGTTATAAATTATACTTACAGCTGAACCCAATAAGACTTGAGCCTCCAACCTCCCACTTTTTTTGCAATGTTTTTAATGTTTCTTTTAGAATGTTCCCTCTTAGCTCTGGCTACTAAATTTCTGTCACCTTTTAACAACTAGATTAAAAGTAACCTCGTTTAGGAAATCACTTCTGATCTCTTCCTCCTCTGAGTTCCTATAGCTTTTTTGTACTCCTCTTATTACATTTACAACATATATTGTAAGTATTTGTATGGTATCCTCAAGGCATATCATAATTCAGAGCTCATTGAATCCTGTCTTATCTCCTTTGAGGAAGGAATAGCACAAAAGAATGTTTTAAAAAATTTAATCAGTTAAAATGTATTGGGAAGGAGCAATTAACAAAGATATATAAATAGCAAATGTTTTTCTTTTTCATAAAGGTAATACAATGGCAAGCAAGACTAAATAATGGCCTAGTTATGCTTTTGGTAATGGTAGAGTAGCTTATAACTGACTAACCCCTCTGAAGATAACAAATATAAATTATGGATAAAATAATTTAAAAAACCCAACTATTTGAAGGTACTGAGATAAATTGAAAGAAGAAGCTAGAAGAAAGTTGATCTTGAAAGAAGGGAACTACAATAGTTGAGGTTTGTGTGTGTGTGACTTCTGGCCTGGAATACTTCTCAGTCCATGTGATATAGAAGGAAGTCACAGTCTTACTGGTTAGAGAAGTAAGAGGATGGAGTATAGGGCCCCATAAAGGCTGAAAATGAGGGGGAATCCCAGAAAAGGCAGGGACCCATAACTTACAAATAAATTCCATGCAAATCCTTGACTGACCCCTAAGCTACACCTAAATGGAAGAGATTCTAAGGAACCCAGCAAAGACACAGCAGTTAACAATTTGAAAAAAACTGAGCAGAGATTTCAGCTGCTACTCACCAAGGGTAGAGTTTGGAATTTGAGTCTAGCAAATTAATTGCCTATTTGAACAGGCATCAACACATTAGAGAGCAAGGTGCCAGAAATCAGTCTCCATAACACATCATTTATAATGTTCATAACAATGAAAAGTCACTATATCTACAAAGAAACGGGAAAATGTTCACACAGGAGAAACAGTCATCAATAGAAACATACCTCAGAGGTGATGTTTTATGGTAAAGATGGTGATGATGGTTTCACATGTATACATGTAATCTCCAAATTCACCAACCCATATACATTAAATATGCACAGCTTTTTGTATGTTAATCATACTTTAATAAAGTAGTTTAAAAAAAAAGAAACATGTCAAGATGATTCGGGGCAGAATTAGCAGATAAAGACTTTAAAGCTGTTATTATACATACTTTAAGGACTTTAAAGGAAATAAGGAATCAATGATTCAAATAATGGCTGACTTAATCCAAACAATGGAACTTTAAAGCATTGAATTATTTAAAAAAAAAAAAACAACCCTGACAACCCACAATTCTATGTAAAAGCAGTATAAAGACTTTTTTTTTTTTTTTTTTTTTTTGCAAAAGAAAACAGTGAGTCACCAGCAGGCATGTGTTACATTGCCTTGAGCAGGCAAGAAATGTTTAAAGAAGTTTTTTAGGCAGACAGAAAATGACACAAGATGGAAACTCAGATGTCTATGGTAAATATCAAATACTATGCATTTTTCTTTTCTTAATTTCTCTGAAAGACAACTGGCTATTTAAGGCAAAAAAATTATAACATGCTGTGCACTTTACAATATATATAAATCACATGACAGTACCACAAAGGATTGGGACAATAGCACAAATGAAATTCTGTAGTTGTGAGTTCCTTTTTATTTATAAAAATTAAATTTATTTATTTGACAGAGAGAGAGAGAGCACAATCAGCGGGGTGAGGAGCAGAGGGAGAAGCAGACTCCCCTGCTGAGCAGGGAGCCTGATGCTGGGCTGAATCCTGGCACTCCAGGATCATGACCCAGGCTGAAGGCAGACGCTTAACTGACTGAGCCACCCAGGTGCCTCTACTTGCAAGTTCCTTACATTGTATGTGAACTGGTGCAATATTAACTCTGAGGAAACTCTAATAAGTTGAGGATGCATATTGTAATTCCAAGAGCAACCACTAAAAATAACGCAAAGAGGTGTCGTTTAAAAGTCAATAAAACAGACTATTAAAGGGGCGCCTGGGTGGTACAGCGGTTAAGCATCTGCCTTTGGCTCAGGGCGTGATCCCGGCATTATGGGATCGAGCCCCACATCAGGCTCCTCTGCTATGAGCCTGCTTCTTCCTCTCCCACTCCCCCTGCTTGTGTTCCCTCTCTCGCTGGCTGTCTCTATCTCTGTCGAATAAATAAATAAAAAATCCTTAAAAAAAACCAGACTATTAAAAAAATTTTTTAATCAAATAACCCTAAATCAGTCAGACAACAAAGGAACAAAAAAGAGACAGTAAAAATAGAAAACAAGTAGAAAAATAATTGTTCTACATTAAGCCATGTCAATAATTGTATTAAATGAAAATGGACTAAACACTCTAATTAAAAAGCAGAGATTATCAGACTGTATTTTAACCAGAAGATAAAACTATATGCTATCAATAAGAGGTGAATTTTAATTTAATTTTTAGAGAGAGCAAGCACACGTGCACAGTGGGGAGGGGCAGAGGGAAAGGGAGAGAGACAATCTTAAGCATACTCCATGCCCAGTGAAGAGCCCGACGTGGGGCTCAATCTCACGACCCTGAGATCATGACCTGAGCCAAAATCAAGAGTCAGATGCTTAACCGACTGTGCCACCCAGGCAACCCAAGGTGAATTTTAATTTTAAAGACACAAGTTGAAGTAACAACAACAAAAGGTTGATACACCATGTAAACAGAAAGCAAAAGGAAGAGGGAGTGGCTACATTAGTATCAGACAAAGTAGGAAAATATGTAGTATCATCTAAACACTTTTCCCTTGAAAATAGTTAAAATGCAACACTTAAGTAAGACTTCCTGAAGTGCCTTCCTCTGAATATAGTCCTATGAGCTATTCTGTAGAAAAGGAGGAGAGTTGGGCAACACTACTCCCTGCGAGGGCCTCCCTCCTCCTGAAGATTCATGGTGCACTCCAGCGAGGTAGTGACTCCAGATGGCCTAACGGTGTGAAGGTCAGCCTGACTCTCTTCAGCCTCACGTTTCCTGTTTTTATGGGGCCACAAAACTCTCCTTTCATGGAACACCTGTTCACATTCCAAGGAACCAGTATTCTTTGGAACACATTTTCAAAAAAAATCTGACCAAAGGGTTAGTATAAAGCTAACAACTGTGATCACTATGATTCATCACTGTGAGACCATACTGCAAAGTGAAAATATAAGGGGTAACTTGGTTTTACAGGAAATGTTTCTTCAAGGAGCCTGCAACACACTGGACTCAGGGTTTTTTCGATGGATTCAAATAGAAGTCTAATTACTTGTTGTTGCTATTTTTCCTCTGTAAATTTAATAGCATGTCTCTGCAGCATTCCAGTAGAAATTTAAACATTCTGGAAAAGCGATTACAGGAGAACAATAAAGCACTGGGATTTCATCTACACGTCTGTTACATCTCATACAAGAAAAAAGAATAACTTGAGCTGCTCACACTTGTGACTTTTGCATATTGGTGAATATTATACCACACCACCGCCCAAACATTGTCACAAGGTATGAAAAGACAGCAACCGGAGAACCTCTGGGTTCTATGCCATTTTTCTTCTGTAAACGTAGGGCTGCGTATTACAAATTGATACTTAGATAGAATCGATCGTCTCAACCTTCACAGGAGGCCCGTGAGATGAAGTGAGTTTAAACAGTGGTCCTTTCAGTGAAAACCTAAGAAAGACTCTGTGAATGGGTTTATCACGTATTATAATTATTTTTGCACTTGTGATTCACCGCCTTGGTCTAGAACAGTGTGCCAGTCTCTAGGCATTGTTGTTTAAATACTGGCAAGGGTCACAAGTGAGAGAGCGTTCGGTCCTCATTTACCTCATACCAGCAGCTGCGTTGGCACGCAGCTGCACAACTGCTGGGGGCTCTCTTTATTTAATTTGGCATCCCTTCCTGAGCAGTATTGAGACTTCCACTTCAACGACTCCACTGGGCTTTGCCATAATTTCTGTGCTGTATCAGTAAACTCTGCCGGAGAGATGCCCAAGCAAACCTGAGAGCAGGCTAGGAGCGTGTCCAGCTTAGGTATTTTTGCTTAAGTCAATGATGGCATTAACCCCACAGACAAATCCAGCCCGTTTAAAAAATACAACATTATTCATTAGTGGAGAAACTGATTTGTAAGGAATAGTATTTAGTCCTCTTAGTAGTGTGTGTGTGTGTGTGTGTGTGTGTGTGTGTGTAAGACCCTGTCCTTTTCACAGTTTCTTTTGGGATAATTTTCCTAGACTCTGAATCAGACTGTCAAAAGTAAATATAGGCCCCAATTCTGAATAAGTCACATATTAATTATTAGGCTTGGTCATAAACCTTAGCCTCTATGCCCTGGGTTTCTTATCTGACACACTCTGAGAATTTAAAGTGGTAACACATAAAAGTCACTAGGACAAGTCAGGTACACAATAGGTACTCAACAGATGCTTTGTGAAATGCGTAACTGGAAAAAGAAAAAAAATCAGTACCTTCTGTGAATTTTGTTTCCACAATCAGAAAACAGTTTCATCTAGTCTGCTTTTCTGTTTTACACATCTTGGTGGTGGTCAGAAAAAGGAAAGGAAGGGAACCAAAGGAAATTGATTTCGCTCAGAATCAGAATGGTAGGTTGTCAGAACTGGAAGAAATCTTAGGGATGGTGTGGTCCAATGCCCTAAATTTGCCGATGAACAAACTAAGGAGTCTAAGTGGTTGCCCCCACATCATATAGAAGTTAGTGACTGATCCAGGATTGGGGTCCAATATAAACATCTAAACATGGACTTTCCTTATAATTCAGACTGTTAATATTGTGTGAAGCTATGATGTTTAAAGAAACCTTCCTTTGGCTAACTTGAAAAATAGTTCTCCTCTTATGATTTTCTTATTATTTTTTTCTCTTTTAACATTTTACTTTACTTTAATCCATGAGGAGTTTTCTTTGGTTTAGTATGTAAAGGTAGGACTTAACTGAATGCTCTCTTCCCAAATTGCTAGCCTAGCGACTTGGCACCACACAACTCACCGGCCCTCCCATTCCCCCCAACTTACAGTGTCACCTTCCCTACATTCAAAATTATTATTTACATTGAGGCCAATATCCATGCTCATTTTATTATTCCATTGATGTGTCTGTTAATTTTTCTACCCATAGGATGCTGTTAGAATTATGTTAATGTTGTTACATGTTTTAACAAGTTGTCTGAAAAATTTACCTTCATTAATCTTCTTTAGGAAAAAAAAGAAACCTGAAGGTTTTGCCCATTTATTTTTCAAGATGATGAACACTGGCAAGTGGAAGAGAATTAATATTCCACACAGACCAAATAAAACCCATAAGAATTTTGATTGAAATTACATTAGATATAAATATTAATTTGGAAACAACTGGCATTCTTATAATCATTTTTCCTTTTTGGGACTATGATATATCTTTTTATTTATTCAACTCTTCTTTGATGTGGCTCAGTGAATTTGAGGCATAGCATGTCAAACTTTAAAAATCATTCAATGATGATCTAGGGAAGGGAAAATAAATTCTACCTGAAGAGATCTAGGGAGATATTTCTTATGGCCAATAAGAGGAGTACTCCACAAATGTAGCCAAATGAGGTCAATGGTATTTCATTATTTAAATTAACTTGACACAGCCTAACTCAATTACACAGATCCTTACCAAGCTGTTATTCAAAGTCATTAACCACATATGCATCAACCAACAGTAAGTTTATATTGGGTTCTTACCAGATCCAGCACCATGTTTGATGTTGGCGATATGTTCCCTATCCTCAAAGGAGTTTACAGTCTTTTTTTTTTTTTTAAGATTTTATTTATTTATTTTAGAGAGAGAGACAGAGATAGCGACAGAGAGCACAGGCAGGGAGGAGAGGGAGAAGCAGGCTCCGCACTGAGCAGGGAATCTGACGTGGGGCTTGATCCCAGGGTCTGGGATCATGACCTGAGCCAAAGGTAGGTGCTTAACCAACTAAGCCACCCAGGCGCCCCAGGAGTTTACAGTCTGATTGAAGTAAGTTTCCACCTTTAAAAGCACCAGATCTAGAGAGTAGATTTTTTAAAAAAGATTTTATTTATATATTTGAGAGAGAGAGAGTACACGTAGGGGTGGAAGGGTAGGCAGAGGGAAAGGGAGAAGCAGACTGCCCAGTGAGTGGGAAGCCTGACATGGGGCTCGATCCCAGGACCCCGGGATCATGACCTGAGCCACAGACAGATGCTCAACTGACTGAGCCCCCCGGGTGCCCTGCGAGTAGATCTTAAATGTTCTCACACGAACTCACAGAAGGGGTAGTTATATGAGGTGATGGGTGATACAGTGTAGCACTACAGTGATACTACACAGTGTTTACTACATTACAGTGTAGCGTATGCACGTGTCAAATCATCACACCGGACACCTTAAACTTACACAACATCTGTCACTTCTATCTCAATAAGCCTGGGGCGGGGTCGGAGAGTACTAACTCTTCTTCTTGTTCTAATCTTTGAGTTAATAGAGCCTCTTCCTAAGTAGTTTGATCTTTTACTTCTATTCCCAGACCGAGGTAGAGAAATTTCTCCAGCAAATTCCTTGGTCAGCAAGGGAGCAGTTTTTGGCTGGGTCCCACATCTTCTCTTCTGGTGTAGGTCGAAGTCATCATCCTCAAAGCTACCTGGGGGTACCATAGACAGACTGGCTGAGTTTGAATTATGACCCTTTGACTTGTCACTGTGTGATTTTGGACAAGTTATTTAACCACTTTGCCTCTGTTTCCCCAAATATAAAATGGAAGTGGTGATCGTATTTAACTCGTAGGGTTACTGTGAAGATTACATGAGCTGATTTGCGTAGATTGTCCTTGCCACCATGCCCAGCGTGCAGAAGCACTCAGAAACGCTGGCTATTACTTAAAATGCGGTTTCCTAGGCAGGTAATACATTTCAGCTTAAAATGCAGCCTGGAGCAAAAGCACAGCTAGGTGTTCTGCAAGTGTTCAAGATTAGAAAATGGGAGCTTGTGGGGGAATGATCTAACCTTCTGTGGAAGTTTAGGTCCTACACTTGAAACTGTGGGTAAATGGAATAAGATACCAGTTTCTGTGGGAAAATGGTGGCATCTGCCCTTGGGATTTCAATGTTTTAGATTAGATGATAATTCTATAATGAGAGGGCTACAGTTTTAAAAATCCTTGGCAGAAAGAGTCAATCGTCTTTTTTTTTTTTGTTATATTATGGTTATATTAAATGAATCCAATATTAAGTATCCAGTTAATCTTTAAATGGGTCAAGAGGAGATGGGGATAATGTTTTCTTGGTGGTCAGCTACCTCTCTTAGGTCAATGCCTGTTTTCACTTTACAGTGTCTCCTGATAACATTGTACAAGGATCAGCCCCTTTTTTGGTTAGACATGGAAAACAGTATTTTGAAACTCAGAAGAGAATTTTCTTAGGAACGTATTAAACAAAGTGGATAGGTCACGAGAGATATTAATACAACTGAACGTAACCACTGGCCACATCTGGGCCTCTCACCAGCCAGGCATGGGGAAAGCAGAATTCTTTTGCTCTAAGTGGCCCCAGCGTCTTGAGAAACTGTCCAGCCCTGAGTAGCACACCTGGGCTCTCCCTGGGAGATAGGGAAGCAGGGTATCTCACCAAGAAATCCCCAAGGATCCTTTGCATTACTGGTTCCTTCCCACCTCTCTCATCTTTCTCCTTCTGATGCCTCATGCCTCCTATTTCTTCCAGTCAGGGTCCCTGTCCTGCTCTGGGTACTACAATGACTCAGATAGGAAGAAAGAGTCGTGACAAGGACTGAGCCTTAAGCTAACAAAATGAGCACACGATCAATGTGGTCAGCTCTGTGCCGAAGTTGCTTTAAAGGCCTCAGGCCCCAGAAAGGAATGTAGTGTAACTAGTGTTATCGAACTAGGTGCCAACTGAAGGTATAATTTCCTTTTATTGTAGGAAATCAGTAAAAAGGAAAGGCGGTGGTTAAGAGCACAGGTTCTAATATCAGAGAGGCCTGGATTTGAATCCGGGCTGTCCCACTCACTGATTGCATGACTGGAGCAAGAAATATAATTTCTCTATGCCTCAGTTTCTTTATCAGTAAGACGGGAGGTCATTTCACTCCCTCCACTGGGATCGATGTGGCCATGGATATAAGAAGCTGAGTGCTGTGCAACGTCGTTCACAGAGTCAAGTCCAAGCAGATCGTAGCTGTTTATTATAAAAAGTTGAACCAGAGAGTCAGAATTTCTCCGTGTCCGTAAAGCACTCCACGGGGATGTATTCCTCTCCCGTTGGCAGGAGCAGCTTCACAGATGGATGCATCGGACTAGAAACGTGCAATGCTGCTCACCAGGAAGACTGTCCAACTAATTACCCTCAGTCAGTTTCCCTGTTCACTAAGGAGCCTTGTAACGGGGCCGTCCGTTTCTCTTTCTAAGAAGGGAACAATGTGCTCCCCAGATCAGGCAGACTGGAACATTCAGGCTTGTCCTACCATTACAACTCTCCTTAGAATAAATATGATGGCATTTCAGTTTACACGTCAGTCTCTCATGGGGTCAGCTGCACCCAAGAGTGGAATCTCTAACTGTAAAGTTGAGGGTCCTACGTACCCTGGGTGGCACCAAATTAGCAGCACTCCTGGGTTCTCCAGCTGCAAATTGCCGACCTGTGACACAGCTGTAGACTGGAGGTCACCTGCCTGGCCCCAGTGGACTTACTTTTGTATTATTCTAAGTATAAGAACGCTTTGGACATGTTCTTAGGGCTTTTACTTCTTGCAAAAGAGCAAAAAAGGAAGAAAAAAGCCTATCCCATGAACACTACTTTTCCTTCCCCCCCCCGCCGTTTAGCATAAACAGAGAAGTTGGGAAACACACCCGTATTTTAGAAAACACTCGGATGAAGATAGTCCCCTGGGGTTTTTCTTTGCATGAGCAGGTGGGACTATAGTGAGTTAGCAAGCGGGTGAGATTCAGGGGCTCACACTGTCCAGTGCTGAGGCTGGTAACTGGCAATGAGGAAGGGGGGTGCGCAGAGAAGGGGTGCAGGGTAGAGTGGAGGGGAGGGCAGCCAGCATTTGCGAGAAGCCAGTCACTCCTGTGCTCTCCCTGGCTCTCTTGCCTCTACCAGTCTTGCCCCAGATCCTGCTTTGGACTAATACTGGAGGGAGAGGTGAGATGAGGGGATTAGAGATGAGGTTCCAGTGGAGTCCCAGTTAGCAGTGGGGGAATATTCAGCATCCAGACAGAAAGCCCAGCCATCCAGCTAGATTGGCAGCTCTGAGTGGCCATTCATTTGACAGGGACAGAGTTGTATGGAAATGGTCAGGGGGAAGGCTGCCTGTAGAACTCTAAATAGGCCATTTCAGGAACACTGAACAAGTTCAAGAGATAATGCTAGATAATGCAATTCGAGAAATCTTTACCGCCAAAGAAAGAGGAAATAAAGTTTAATAACCAATGAGGACATCAAGGGAGAGAGATCGTTCAGGAGAATTCTAAAACTGCCTTTCGGTGAGAGCATCTGGAGAAATGATCTAATTTCAGAAACTGTATGCCTTCAGCCCTTCTTTTTATGATCTAGGCTGAGATAACACAATTAGATTTCAGTAGCCCATTCAAGGCCAACCATCAATTGGCCTTACCCGTCCAGCCACATCTTTTGCGTTTTTTCCCTTTATAAAAACTCAAGATCATTAGGCAAAGCTCCAAGCCACCCTCTGTTACTCCCTCTTCTCCACCTTTGCTTGTATAGCTTCCAACGCAGGTCCCTCTTCTCTCAGCCACGCCCACCAGCTCCTCCAAGGCCTATTTTGACTCACGCACCCCCCCTACCCCGGGGGTGGGGGGGAGTTACACCCATCACTACTTTGTCTCCCTGAGAGGCTGGCAGTTCCCCAAGGCACCAAGGCAGCATTGATCTGGGAGTCAGGGAATCAGAGCCGTGGCCCAACGAGGAGGACTCCGAACAAGCCAGATTGTCTTCTCAGGATACAGACGGGGAATCTCAGTCCTTAGAGACTGAATGATGTTCCCATGACAGTGAAGCTATTACAGCAGTGGTGGGGCCCAGTTAGCGCCCACGTTCTCTGAGTCTCCTCTCGGTCTATGGTTCTTTCCACTGAAAAGCTCACGGCGGCTTCCAGACCTCAAGGTTGCCAACCATGAACAGATTTATCCAGGCTATCATCGCAGATAGAATGGAAATCAAAAAACTATATAAATTGGCTACTTTGGTGGCATATTGTCCCAACGTTACAGCCTAATGAGAAGGATCTCCTCCAAATAAATACCTTCTGGGCTTATATTACACATTCTGATTCAGAGAGGATGCTTTTAAAGAAAGTTTAGGGTGAATTACTCTAGTCTGTGGGTACTTACTTCTGTTCTACCAAGGAGGTTTTAAAAGGCTAGGAATGTATACTTGAATTCAAGTACAGTTTAAGGTACAATGGGTTAGAATATTGGAGAACACAGCAATTGTATTTATTCATCTCAAGTACCTCTCAGTGGATAATTAACCTGGGCCATGATAAAAACAATTCTATTAGGCCCATTTCTCTTGTGGCTAATGCTACTGTGCTTCTTGCTATAGTATTTTTCCTTTGCTTCATTCTAAATAGAATGCTTACTAGGATAATGCAAGTATTACCTCTTACGTAGCAGTTCCATTCTCCTCCTTGGAGTGGAAAAGATACAGTGGTTAGAGGAAAGCAGGAAGTTTATATTTTCACTCATGAGGATGCAATTCTTATGAAAATCTGCAGTGGCAGTCTAGATGTATCTACTTTTTGGTAGGTTTTCTGTACCATCCACTAAGAGAAGTGAGTCTTTTATCCATAAAGAATACAGAGTTTTTAGGATACTTCTCTGTTCTGATACACACTTTGCCCCACACTGGATATTTGTGGGAAAGGGAAGGAAATCTATCACAGGGAGTTCTAATTTGGGGGGGGGGCATGGATCCTTTTGGGAGTCTGGTGATGCCTATAGACCCCTTCTCAGAATAATGTTTTCATAAATGCATAAAATAGTATACATTGGAAACCAAGTATATTGAAATACAGTTCTATCCATGGACCCCTGATGCCCTAAAGCTGTTATAGAGCTGACTCAGGCTCCACCATCTACGTAATTTTTGGCTCCTCAAATGCAATTAAGGGTTAGAAACATAGCCTCCTACTTACCAAAACTCAAGCCCAAAACCCAAGTCACAAAGTGCAAAGGCATTGGATCACATCAGGGAGCAAGGCTAGCTGGTTAGCAGGTGGCTGCTGACCTGGGATGATTCCAGGGCAGTGAAAGGCTCTCTTCCTGCATCCCCAAATCCCCCTTCTCCCTGTCCACTCATGCTTGAAATCCCTTAATAGAGTCTAAGTCCTTTGGTTTAATTAAATAGAGGATTTACTCTTGTTAAAAAACAAAAACCCATGGGAGAAGTAATACTCCCTGCCAAAGATTTTCAAATTTGTTTTCGGGAGTGGAAGTTATTTTCCAAATGCAACCTCTTATAGAATGCTGATATGTAAATAAATGCAAGTTTTACAAGAGTTTAGTATAATTCTATATGTTGAGTCATATACACAAATAAGCCTATATATCATATGCAAATCAACACTGGAAGCAATGAGGTTGTCTCGATGAAGGCAAATTATGAGATCAAGAGGTACAGATAATAGCTACCATCTTGCATCCATCTCAGCATACAGTCTATTTCTGTATTTTTCTCTTGCGTGCGCAAGATGGAGAACATTCTGATGTCAATGGATAAGGAATTTCAAATAGCTAACAACTTGTTATGGTGTTTATGATCTCAGGAGTTCCCTCAATTAAAATGGTCCAGAAGCTTTAAAGAACAGTAGGAATTTTTGTTTCAAATGGAATCACTAACATCGTTTAACAACTGCTCGTATTCCTTAGTGATTAAGGATTAGCTGGGGAGTACTTAATTTAGGGAGATTTGTCCTGTACATTTCATAAACACTTTGCATCCTAACTCTCCTTATCTACTTCATGACCTAGGTGAGTAGCTTAACCTTAGTCTCAGTTTCCTCATGTGTAAAATGGTTATAAAAATAGCACGTATTTTATAGGTTTCAGGGTTAAAGAGGAGAGTGTACATAAGGCCCTTAGCACAGTGTCTGCAACAGTGTAGCAAGTGCTCTTATTCTTGGGGGGGTGTCGAATGACTGGAAGTACTTTTCAAATGTGTCCTGTAACGTTGTAAGATGTTCCATCATGTCCCATTTAAAATTCTTCTCGGGTATCTCGGCACCCTCCTGTTTCGGATAGTCACTCAACTGCAAAACAATCTAATTTTGTTTTGCGTGTTGAGTCCAAATTTTAAGAGGATGCTTTATTGCTGACCTTTCATGTACAGCTGTAAGCAAAGTAATATGGCAGCCCTGCATTGCCAGATGAAGATCGTGCAGCACATTTCCAACCAGGTGAGAACCAACCCCAAACTGAAATGAGCAATGAGACGATCGGTAATGCTGTATCCCCACCGTGCGACATGTATTGTTGTAATTGTACCATTGACTATTACGCTGCCAAACGTGAGCTCCAGAGAACTCACCTGGCTTTGACTGCACGGTGGCACACATGTGTTGTAATGCTTACACCAGTAGAATGCTTAGTAGGGGCTAGGAACTACTTTAAGAACTTGACATGTATTTGCTGACTTAACCTTCACTTATTTGTGTGATTATTATAGGAGTATATATGAGCAGATCTGAATTTCAGATCTCGTACAAAGATACACCCCATATAATAAAAAAGCCTTCCTAAGGAATTCAAATGTGTGTGTGTGCGTGCATGCCCACACACTCACAGAATTAACCTGACAGCACTAACTAACCCATTGATGATATCTAGTATGTACGAAAATTTGGTACCTAACTTAAGTATGTCTGTGTTTTCTTTATTACACTTTAAAATGGTTCAAATATTTATCAAAAAATTAAATATGAATTAAATGCTTGCAGTCTCCCTGAAACTCACTGGCGTTCTCCATAACAATTTGAAAACGAGAGCATTAAGCCTTATTACTCATTTATACTGGAGGGTGAAAGGAGCCAAATCAGATCCTTCCCCGGGAGCACAGGTGTGAAGAAGGGGAAGGAAGTATGCGATTTCTAATATTAGCTCATTTCCCCCAAAGCCGGGAACCTTATGAGGTACCTATTATGTGCCAGCAATGTTATATTACCTATAATTTCCAGAACCCCCTTGCCTAATGGGCACCACTGTCCTGACTCTGCAGAAGAGGAAACTGAGGACTTGAGATTGCATTTGCTTGCCTGGAGTTGCATAACTGGAAAATAGCAGATAGGACCCAAACTGAGCCACTCAACCCCACACCCTTATCCCCACACCAGACTGCCTCCAACCCAACTTCCCCATTTTATAACCCTGGAAGATGGGAATGAGCGAGGTGGAGTAACTTGCTCTGGGAAACAGCTAGTTGGTGGCAGGGCTGTTGCAGGAATCCAGGAGCGAGGGCGTTTCACTAGGGAGACTCTCTCGGATGGTCTAGTGGGAGGATGCCCTATGCAACCAGGGTGACCGGGGCCAGCAACATCGTTTCTTTACTTCCGGACTCAGCATCAGGTCACGTAGTTTCAATGAGAGATTGGATGTAGGAGGAGACAGACCACTCCTCTTCTGAGCACCTATTATGTGCAAAACACTGCTTGGGGCATTGCAAGGTCTGACAAACAGGCACACTGAAGGGACAGCAAGGTCCCTGCCCTCATATCATCAGTGTGAGAAAGAAGGCATCATCAAAGAAAATATTAAATAGAATCCGTGGGAGCTGTTTCAGTAATATTTTGGTCCTCTCCCTCACCCTCTACAGTAATGCAAGTTTTAAATGACAGTATAAAACTTGGCACAATACAATCCGCGAAAATTGCCACTAGTCACAACTCATATTTTCAGAGCCCTTATTTGTACCAGGACCTTTGCTAAGTGCTTTGAATTCTCTCATTTAAATCTCAGTACGATCCTATGAGATACATTTATTATGGACATTTTACATGTGAAACAATGCAGGCTGTTTCTGGGAGGTCCCTCCTCCAGCAAGATTCACACCACGCGGTCTAGTGGGCCCCAGAATCCCTACGCTGAGAGCGTACGAGTGCTTGCAGTTTGCATAGGGTTGATGGGTCTGGGAAGGCGTGCGGCATCTCAGCACAGAAACTCGGGAAACACACGTTCTCAGGAAGTTTGGGAACCCCCTACCGCTGGATTTTTTGTGAATAGTACCTGATGAGGGCATAGCCTCTAATAGCCTCTTCCCGCTCCCAGAGTCCTATTGGGCTTTTGTGAGAGAGCCCGAACACAGCCAATGACAACTGTCTCATCACTTTCTTCAGCTTTTCCAGGACTCAAAACCCAGGTGGAACTAAAGTTGTAAATAGCAGCCACTTACAAAGGTGATACATCACCCCTTCCGCCACCACCACTGCGGCCGCCACCACCACTGCCATATTGGGGGAGTACATGTGAGGAATCAGGAGGAGCACGACAGAAGTGGGGATGCTGTCTGTGTGTTGCCATCACAGTGCTTGGGTACTGACTGTGTGTCATAAATAGGATATGGCATTTCTGAACGTCTTTAAAGCTATTTTCCTTTTGTTCCACTAATTTAATTTACCAAATGCTCCTGGGAAAGGGGAGGGGGGCCAAGATGCTGACTCCACGTTTCCTGAAAAAAATCCACATTTTCTTTTTAAACGGCTCTCAACGAAATTCCATCTGATTGCTGGCCGACTCTCCCTCTGTCAAAATTCTGACCCGGCAGGTGTGAGAAAGAATAGATGCGGAACTTGAGTGAATACCCACATCTGTTTTTGGAAAAAAGGAACAGAAGCAGCACAGAAGGAAGTAAAAGAGATAATTGCTGGCTCGAACTACAATACATTTTACTTGTGGGCAGAGGGCCAGCTTGCAGCCGGCAGAATAGGCAGGCCCATCTTATTGGAATTCAGGGGTGGGCCTCCGTGCCTGTCCGGAGACAGCTGTAAACCAGCAGCCCATAGCATCGCAATCAGGCACCGAGTTTTGTCAAGGAATGCTGATATGTACAGAAGCCGCGTTGTCGGTTTCAACTGCACCCCTGCCTAGTGAAATGACAGTCAATCTCTGATTCCAGATGACAAGAACTGGAGAAAAACTTAAAACAAATGGCGACCTTTCAAAAGATTAATTTGTTTACCAACAAAATGTTCCCTCTTTGTCATCCGAGATGGGGGTGACCTTCACTTTCCCATATCTAGGCTGAAAGGATGCTGACTCTAGTCATCTGTTAACTCCGTCTCAGCAATTATTCCCTTTTTTATTTTTAGTGACAAGAAGGGTTTATTAATTCACTCTGCTTCTTGTTATGGTTTATAAATGCAACAAGCTCATTCTGAATTACTGCAGTGTAACATCAATTTGTTTAAATCTAATTCTGCTACCATTGCCAAATTACGTCGTGACTGTAATTGTGGCCATATGCATGGGCTTCAAACACAATCATGTTTTGAAATCGTCCTTCTTTCTCCCCCGCCCCCCCATGCCCCACCCTCCCCCTTTCTTCTGGTGCTGCTTCTAATCATTTGACACGAACACAATTGCCTCACTTTTCATTACTTTATCATTTCAGAAATGAATGTACTTTCACGAGCAAGATTACTCTGTACACCCCAAGTGAAACAGTAAAGAATGAAACCATGATTTGTGAAGTGTGGTTGCTACCCAACTAAGTTAGTGAAAAACACCGCATAACGTATGACTCATAAAATCGAGAAATCATAATAGTATTAAATTCAACCTCATGAATAAATAAAAGATTCTAAGTTTACATTGCATTATATATTTATTTATTTGGAAAGTGGGACCAAAGGACTGGTATAATTCTACAGCGACTCATAGGTTGCCAACAAGAAAAATGGTTTTATGATTCTTTTCTAGGTCATAACAGTTATAATCAGAGTTATTTGTGCAGCGATTCAAAGCAATGTTTTGTTTGGCTATTTTGTTATGCATTCATAATTGTTCTTTTAAAATTCATGCTAACAGATACATGTTTCAAGCCTCGTAAGAAACCCTTTTTATTTAAGCGAAACAAATCAAAGTCAAATTTTCTGTAGATCTTTGAACGCGCTGCATCAGGAAGTCTAACTGGAATGTCAGTGAGGAAGTGTGAGGCTGATGTCTCGGAGATTTCTTGTCTCCCCGTGCCTGTGGGGCTCTGCTCTAAAACCTGTTAGAAGGTTGGTGGTCGTGGTGGTGGTGTATAATTTGGCAGATTTAAGATATTGGGAAAACTCATTAGTGAGTTTCACTTTTAGTACTTTTTTGTAAATTGATTTTACATATAGTTACAGGATATAAAATTCTGAAGCCGTGTGTGTGTGTGTGTGTGTGTGTGTGTGTGTGTGTGTGTGTCTGGGGTATATGTGCTTTCATATACCAGCCCCTTATGATTAGGAAGAATATACCTCTTCGTAAAATGGAGAAAATACCAGTTTCTAGGAACTAATCATGTAAATAAGCTACATATTCAAATTTGCTCTGTCAAAAATGTCGAAGATTATTTACAGGCTTTTGACAAGCTGTGCAAGTTTCATAAGAAGGAAGGAAACACATGGCCCTCGGCAGCCAAATCATAATCCCCTTTGAGTGTTTAGAGTAGTTCTAAAAAGCGATTAGCCTTGATGCTGCTTTTCTAATTAACTATACACCACGACACTAGACACGTTGCTGCAGTGTGGGGAAGTGCTTTCAGAAACATTTTTATAAGTGGTAAATCACAACTGTATCTGTTCCCTAATGCTCTACACGATTGTTTAAAACCGATACCCGAATATTTCTCGAACGGGACTTTTGGCACAGTGTCTCCGTTTTATAAATCCAGAATGAAAATAACGATTTTCTGTTACTACCATCATATATACATTTGCAACGTGAAATGCCAGGATCAACTATTTTGATTGAAATGCTAACATCAGCTTGAGCAAAATGTATATAATGTGCATACATTTTAAAGTGCTCTGGTGTAGATTTCCATGGAGTCAAGTGTAATGGGGAAAAAAAGGATCTTGAATACAATAAATGAGTGTATATTCTCTCCATATCATGCAAGGCCAAGTGCTTTCCCAAACTCTCTGTGTTCAAAGTACATGGGCACGATAACCAAAGCACTCATCGTCTTGGGAATTAGGAAAAATATAACAAATGACTAAGGTTCTGCCCCAGATTTTGCATATAACTTGGAATTCCTATTTATGTCTCGATCTTGGCTCCCATTCATTAAAGCCAAGCATAATCCTCTCTAAGTCTAGAGGAGTGCCTTTTAAAACTTCGATACTCATCAGGAAAAGTTTGCTGGAAATGCAGCAGTTGCCTTGGGCTAGAAAGCCCCAGCACTCCACCAGCTAAGCCAATATTAATTCTAGATTGAAGGGGGAAACCAACAACAACAAAAGAGAAATCTGCTTCTGTCTGTGCAGCCAAAGAAATAATATTTTTATTTCAAGGGCTTTGGGCTCATGGGAAGCAGATAAAAACCCTTTCACATTATTCACAGTGACATTTTAAATAAAGTTTCAGCAGGAATAAAAATATCTAACTTTCTGGTTATTTCTTAGGCTATGGAAGTATGTCTATGATAAAGTGCACTTAAGCCAAACCTGTTAGAATAACATAAAGCACATAGAAAGAAAGTAAAAAATATATGTCAGGGTTACATGAATGAACTAGGCAGATGAAAATGTCTGTGTAGGAAATTTAGAAGATTAATCCAAGAGACTCTTCTGGTTAGAAATGGTTTCGCAATTTAATTCTAAAATTCATCTTGCTTTTTTAGTTTTGACTTCCCCAAAGCATACATGTAAGAGCTTTTGAGGGAAAGGCAAGGTTAAAAATGTATTTACAAACGCAGAGGTGTCGCCTCAGTGATTGTTTTTCGTATTAGAAATACTCGCAAGTCAAATAATTTCTCGATTAAAATGAAGCACTCGTTTTACATCTCCTTAGAAAACCGCACAACACAGAAAGGACAGTCCTTGCTTTGGGACACTGAGCAGCCAGTCAGTGACACACACAGGCGTGGATGCTGAGGTCACTTAATGCCAATCTGCATTTAACCATTCTTCCCTCACATCATCTTGCCGACCTAGAGAATGATTCCCTGCTTGCTTCAGATTTAGAATAATATTCTTAAATTTTGTGTACTGGAAGATCACATGCGTTGAAGCCAATTACGATGCTGCTGCTTGCTTTTGGTTTTTCTAGCGGTAAGCCTACTATCAAATAAAATATTTAAAATTTCTCTCTTCGTTCTTGTTGTTGTTACATTATTTCATCCTTGTTTAAATTATGATACCAGATGATTTAAGAACATCAGATACAACAGAAATTTGGACGAGCTACAAATAGATCTTTTAAAAATAGGTTTACATGTTTTTAATCCTTCAATATTATAAACAGAATGAAAGCCACTCCGTTTCATCTCCCCAAAATTCTAAGGATCAAAACCTTTACTTAAAAATTTACATTGTATCTTACAAAATATACGACTTTTGATTCTTAAGAAAAAACTAGGAGCCCATTAAAACAAGTCGTTACTTACACATGCTTTTCTCTGATTAATATATGGCAAACCGATTCCATAGTTCGCATTTACAGCAGCTCTGTGGTGGATGTTTTCTGGATCCTGCATGATTTTTACGTTCAACCCAATCTTTCGCTGAAACAAAGAAACAATGAAACTTTCATGCCGAATGAACCAAAATGCTTACTAACATTTTATATCCTCAAAGGAGTGTGAAGTTCTTTGAAAATAATTATTTTAATGTAATTCTTATGGCAAAAAAATTATATATATATTTGGTTTTATTTAGGCTGCTAATTGGTCTCTTTGATTCACAGAAAAGGAATTTTCTGTAGATTTTTCTCCATGTATCCTATTGCTCGTACAAATATATCCTAGGACACCATTCATTTGCTCCAAAATCATAGCAGAAGCCAAGCAAGGTGGACAAAGGACCAGAATACCTGGTGTCGATTTATTTTTCGCTTTCGAGGTCAAGGATTTTGCCAATGAAATCTATACTACAAACACACAGGTAGAGGGCTCCCTCGGTCTGTTAATGTGGCCATTTTCCTCACGGGACATTTACAGGTACATCTCACTTTGGACTTGGTGAATTTACCACAACACATTTATTTACTCCTTCACAGAGATTTTGCTGTCTATAGGAAAAACGTGTGCTATCATTAGAAAAAAACATAAAAGCCTGTCGTTCGAACCACGTGTCCCTCATTTTAAAGACTTCAAATTGGTGACTGCTGAGATGCCCGACCGTAAACACCAGAGAAGGCACCGTGATGGTGGCAAAGGGGAGAGAGCTAGCTAGGTTCCCGTCTTGCCCTCCCCGGGACTGCCTGCGTGTGACCTCGGGTAAGTCACTTTCCTCCTTTGGAAGTCCGTTTCTTTACTGGCAGAACAGAGCAATTAGACTTGAGGGTCTCTTGAGGAACTATTCACGCCACCCCCACCCTCCAAACCCTCCACCTTCCCTCACCCCACACCCTCCCCTGCTTTGGCGTCCTACGATTTGATGTTAAAAGGTAAGTTTCTGAGGTCTTATGACTTTATTGTGATACAATTTGCATACTATAAAATTCACACCTTTACAAGTATGGAAGCCAGTGGTTTTTAGCATATTCATGAAGTTGTGCAGCCGTCACCCCTAATTTCAGAACATTTTCATCCCCTCAAAAAGAAACTTCACACCCATGAACAATGACTCCCCATTTGCTCCTCCTTCCAGCCCCTGGCAACTACTGGTCTGCTTTCTGTCTCTTAGATGTGCCCATGCTGGCTATTTTGTATAAATGGAATCCTAAAATACAAAGGAGGTGACGTGAGCAATTTAAAAAAATCTTCCTTTCAACTGAGTGTCTTAGTTCTGGGGGTGATCTGGTGCAATTGTTAGAATGGTCGTAGACACCGGGAAGATCAGTTCGTGATCCAGCTAAATGTTTCTTTGGTCATCAGCATTCATAAATGGGGCTGTGCCTAAGGTCAAAGTGACGGGGGAGCCTACAAAAATACCTATGGGTTGTATGCTGTCCAGATAAGTTATTTCTTAACACAGGCTCCAAACCTCCCTTTTGTGTCGTTTTTTTAATAGCAGTTTTTAAGCTAAATCTCTAAATAATGGCACTCAGCTGTCCACTTTATTTAACCCATGCAGGGATACAGGCTGCAAAGAGAGCATATCTATTTCCTTCTCCTGGAAGTACGTGGCGTTGCAAAAGCAACATCGTGCCTAATTATAAATGGCTTTCCTTCTGTGGGGAACCCACACTCACAGTACCACTCCGGGGCTTTTGCGTGGAAGCTGAGTGTCTCTTTTATTGAAATTAATACCTGAACATAATTTTTTCCTTCTTAATTAAACTTTCAGAATAATTTCCATCCTACCAAGGATTAGGAAATTGCTAATATGTATTATATTGACTGGATGTGGTTTCTGTGATTAGAGTGTTTTTTTAAAGGTGAACCCTGGATACAACTGATGGTAATAGCTTCATCTATCATGTCTAAGGTTTGTTAGAACTTTTTAATTCTGGAATCATTGGCTTGGTGGACCATAGCAGTTTTCTTAGTTTTATCATGCTCCATCAACTTTGTGTGGCTAGGGTATGGGGGTAGGGAGGAAATTATCAAATACAGAATCATTGTTAAAAGTGGCATCAAAATCCAGTTCTCTGCTCATTGTTACATTTCTGTGGCACTGGACATAGATCTTTATGGACAGGAATCGGAATGTAAATAGAAATCCCAAAGAAATGACAGGTTGTAGTATCAATTATGTATTAGCTGGCTTCTAGAAGCAATGAGAGAGGTCCTTTAAAATGATTAATATTCTAATATTTACTAGTTCAGCACCGAAACATGTGTATGCCAAAATAATAACACAAGATTAAATTTCCCTTTTAAAAACATATAAAAGAGACTACCTTTAAATAATATTAATGTATCAAATGGTTTTGCTGTAAATCACTACCAAATACACCCATAGCCTAAATTTGTTTCACAAACCACCTACAGAACTATATAGGAAATACTTAAAAGCATCAGCTGCGCTATCAGACCCAATAATGAGATCTTCTCAAGAAAAACAGTTGTCAATTTAAAAAAGAAAAACAAAATTAATCATTCCATTAAGCAGGAGAGAAAGCCCTGGAAGATAATTTGTATCAACAGTAAGATAAATACCAAATAAATTTTCAGAAATTTTTCTTGAATTGATCAAGAAAAGGCAGCAATCTATTTAATCTATCTTGAGTCACTAACAATCCAAACTTTGAGTTCTCTCCTTTTGACAGTAATTACAAGCAGATACATCAAACGTGACTCTCATTTAGACTTTGGTTTGTAAGAACAAAGTTATTATCCGAGCCAATTACTGTTTTACCTACATGGCTGCACAGAGCAGGGAGTTCAATTTTCATCTCATCAGTGATTTTGTGGTATTTATTTTATTACTATGCCCACAAAGCTATCTAAGAAGGAAATAGCTTATGCTATTAAAACGAGAGTTTGAACATAAGGGGCTAAGGTTTTCTTTTCGAAGAAGTTCTGAATTAAAAACACTAGGCAGCGAGTAATACCAGCTCCCCAGACATGGGCAGACCATAAAATGACCTACATCTGAGCAGTAGATCTCACACAGAGTAATCAAAATCGAAATGCTTCACAAACTAAGTTGAGACGAGCTATTTACTAAGTTACAGTATTATCAGCATAACCTTATTCTCCACAGTGTTTGCCCCAAGTAATGCCTTCTAAAGTGTATATTGCTTAATATCATATTCCCACTGGTTAAAGACCTCTGCTGTTTACTCTTAAAACGAGAAAAAAAAAAGGGGGGGAGGGAAGAATCCAGTCACCTTTAACGCTCTGATTCTTTCAACCATTATTATATTTAATGGAAACAACAATAGACCTCAAGTCGTGGTTCAAGCCCTGTGATCTAGAGTTCTCATTTGTAAAGCTGGGTAATAATACCTACCTTCCCAGGGTTGTTTGTGAGGGAAATGACTAATGTACGGTAAGTATCTTGCAATGATAAAGTGCTACTCAGGAGCCTTCTGGCCAAAACATAATGACCATAATGGATTGAAACACTTCAAATATGCAAAAACCCGCGAGTTCTGAATGTTTTCCCCTCTCGCAAAAAAACCTACGTGATAAAATTGATACATTAATTTGAAAGTAGATAAAGGAAAAGAATCGAGCATTTATCCTTTTCCTGAAAAATCTATTTTTCAGATGCACCAAAGAGTCAGTAAGGGGCAGTTCTTCATAGAAGCCAAAAAATGCAGAAGGAAGGGAGGAATTATAAAATCACTGCTTTGCGATCCCTGAAGAACTAATGTATTTAAGGAAACATCAGGGGTCGGTCAGACCATTCGGGGAATTTTGTAAAGGGTAGATTGAGCCAGTAATACTCAGACCCACTGATCTTTAGAGGACAAAAAGAAATTGCTCCCGATATCCTATAAGAGGAAGTACACAGCACCACCTATGACATATTTTGGCCAAAAAGATGTTACCTGAATCTGGTCAAGCTTCTAGATAAAACCACTAGTTCACAAGAAATACTAGGGACGGAGGAAAACATAAAATGACACTGTGAGATTGCCATCAGCCAAATTCAAACAGTGAGGAAAAACCTATCTGACCCATGGCCTGGTTTCTTCGGCCAATAAGTGGCATTGTTTTAAATGAGGGGAAAATGCTGTAGATAAAATGAGATGCAAATGCACTGTGTGGACCTTGTTTACACCCTGATTCAAACATTAGAACAACAACTTTAAGATAATTGGGGGAAACGGAGCAGCACCTGGGAATTCTATAGTTATTAATGCATTGTTAACTAGGTTAGATGTGATAATACTTTTTTTTTTTTTTAAGTCCTTATCTGAAGCGCTTAAGGGTAGAATGATCTGATGTCAGGGATTTGCACCAAAAAATGTGGAGGGAAGAGATGAGAGAAGAATTGTAAAATTATGGTAACTGTTCAAGCTGGATATTGCTTACATGGATTTCCGTCTGTATTTTCAAAACAATTTCTTTAGTAAAAAGTCCTATTTAAAACTAAAGGATGGGGCGCCTGGGTGGCTCAGTCATTAAGCGTCTGCCTTCGGCTCAGGGCGTGATCCCGGCGTTATGGGATCGAGCCCCACATCAGGCTCCTCCGCTGGGAGCCTGCTTCTTCCTCTCCCACTCCCCCGCCTGTATTCCCTCTCTCGCTGGCTGTCTCTATCTCTGTCGAATAAATAAATAAAATCTTTAAAACTAAAGGGTGACTCTAAGCTAACTAGTAGCTGTTCTGTTATAGTTCTTACTCGAGCACTCTGTGCTCTGGGGCAGCCCTCCTACCTCCCTGCCGGGGCTGGAGGGACTGACAGTAACAGCACCACTTAACCCCAGGCTGCTTCGAGATTGCCCGGCTGCTGCCTAACTGCCTCAGGTTCACCAAACCTTAAGACTTAACTACTTCTAGTCAGATGCGCCCCTCCTGTTTTCTGATACCTGTAGGAGTTGAACTGTAGACTACGAGAAACGTTGGAGGAGGGGCTGGCATGTCTGCAGTTCTGTTTTGAGTCAGGCAGCATAATAGGTGGGTACTGTCCTGATCCAATGGCTTTAGTCCTTAAAAGGACGCGAGAGGGGGTGCCTGGGTGGCTCAGTGAGTTAAGCATCTGACTCTTGATTTCAACTCAAGTTCTGATGTTGGGGTCCTGGGATCGAGCCCTACGTTGGGCTCTGTGCTCAGTGTGGAGTCTGTTTGTCCCTCTCCCTCTGCTCCTCCCCCTGCTTTCTCTCTCTCTCTTTCTCTCTCTCTTTCTCTCTCAAATAAAATCTTTTTTAAAAAAAAGGACAAGAGGGATTATGTGATATTAATACTTTACCAATGAGGATAATTGGTTGAGGGACTTCTCAAAGTCAGACAATCCCAAGTGAGGAGACAGGATTTGATTTATGTCTCTGACGTCAAAGCCTCTTTCCATCATAGCCTGCTGCCACATTATAAAGAAATGTTAGTTGATACGTTCTTGACGCAACTTCCTATCTGTCTCTTGGATCCTTTACTCTCGCTCTAATCCTCCCAGGCACTGCGTTGGTCCAGGCCCTCCTTGGTTATTACGTAGACCTCTGTAATGGCTGTTATGTGGTCTCCTTACTGTGAATCCATCTTCTGCATGATCTCTAGAAAGACTGAACCTCTGATCACTAATTAAGATATGTCTCTTACCTCTTTAAGATCCCCTAATAGTTTCCCGTAGGGTGGTATGATCTGGCTCCTTCCTACCTTCCACCCGCCTCTTCTCCATGCCCTCTGACTGCTCAGTGACCAGCCAGCGTGTCTCCGCATACAACTTGTTCTCTCCACCTCTGTGAGCATTCTGTCCCCTCTTCTGGGAATGTCTTCTTCTCCCCTCTTCAGTGTCTTCTGGGCACACTTTTACTCTCAAACTTGTGCTCAGACCAGGCGTAACATCCCCTGGGAGACCTCCCCTAATCTCCGTCTCTCTCTACTCCCAACAAAAGTCATTCATTGATTCATTCATCCAACATTTATTAAGAGCCTGCTAGGTGTTGGTGAACAAGAAAAAGTCCCTGTCCACGTGGACCTGACGTTCTCGAAGGAATGTGAGGAATCAGTTAATAACCATGTGAGCAGATGTAGAATTAATTTCGGATTGCCATAAGTGGCATAGAGAATAATGGGAGGCTTCCTTGGATATGGTGATCAAGGACAGCCTCTCTGAGGAGATGACAGTTATATTGTGACCTGAGTGAAAAAACTAAGCTAGTCATGCAAAGAGCTGGGGATGGTTGAGGAGTGAGAAATGGATGGGTAATGTAAAGGGATAAGTGCAAAAGCAGAGGCCTTAAGAGACTGAGCTTGACAGGAGGAGGGACACTTCTTCCACTATGCCATATAAATCCAGACATAGAAAAATTAATAAATTTGGTAATGGGAAGGTTAGGACTAAGTTTGTCTATATGTGACTGAAAACTGGAAGAATATTACTTAAATAAGACAGAATTTATTCTTCTCATGTATACGAAGTCCAGAGACCGGCTGTTCAGAGTTGGTCTGGAAGTCCATGAAGTTGCTAGGCGTCAGGCTCCTTCCAGCTCAGCATCCCTGCTATCTCTGATATATGGGCCTCCTCCTCGGGGTCTACGTTTGCTAATAAAGTTCCAGGCATCCCAGCTTCATTCCAGGCAGCAGGATAAATAAAGGGGAAGAAAAGGGCCAAAGAGTGCGAGCCAGCTATCTTTTAAGGAAGTTTCCAGAAAACTGCCCATAATACCTCCCCTTACATTTCATTGGCCAACACTTGGTCCTATGTCTAACTGCAAGGGAGGCTGGGAAATGTAGTCTTTATTGAACAGCTTCGATCTAGCTAAAACTCAGCTGCTCAGGAAAGCCAGCGAGGCCCAGTCCTTTTCCTCTTTCTTTTCTGCCTTTCTCACACTGTTGCCTTTTGTCCTTATATGCTTGTCACCTCATGGTTGCAAGACAATTGCTACAACTCCAGATGTCATGTCTGTGTTCAAGACAGAAGGAAAGGGGAAAGAGGAGAAGGGATGTGCGGTTGTGACTCTACCCTTTCATCAGGAAAGCAAGAGAGTCCCTAGACCCAGTTCCCAGGAGACTGCTGCCCCAATGAGTCCTGGACAGAACTGGGACACATGGTCCTACTTAGCTGCAAGGAAGGCCCAGAAATGAGGGATCGTCCTCATGGTGTGATACCATTCTGAGCAAAATCATAGTTGTTAGTAATGCAGAAGGGGGAATGGGTATCGGGCAGGGAAGCAACAATTTCTGCCACAAGCACGCAACCTAACCTAGCTAGGGAGGAAGAGGACAATAAGGCAAAAGTGATAAATGGTGAAATAATGAGAGGTCAGGGAAGGTCCTTAGAGTGTTGAAGAATTCTTGCAAGAACATGCTATGTGAGCTGGCAGACTAGGACACAGAGGTCAGAGACAACTGTACTTGAAACAGATTTGAGAGATGATGCACTTACGGGTTATAACAAAGCCCAGGCATTCGGCATACCACCATCCCCCTCCAAAACCCTACCAGAGCATTTTTTCTAATCCTCTACGATAGCACTCCTCATACCACAGAACACCTGTCTATAGACTCTGAGCTTCCTACAGAGATACGTATGTCTACCACCTAGCACGTAGTACCATTAAAATTAAAATATTTGCAGAAATAGCTTACCAGTGGTGAAAGGCATTTTTTTTAAAGTTATACTATGTTTGTGTTATCATTACTGTATGCCACAGTGACACAGACATCAGGGGACAAAGGTGTGTGCCAAAGGTGACATTCTGCCCAATTTTTATGGCACATGGGCCAATTGCTAATTCTATGGCCTCCCTCCCTTTGCTACAAGTTATCCTCATGAGCTGGTGGCCAGGGAATGAGGGCTCTCCTGTGTGCCCAGAAGTTCACATTTCCTGGTAAGCCATGGAGCAAGGCATGAGAAATTTGGAATGTCACCTTTGAAATGTTGAACCATGGGATACCATATAATAAAATTTGGGCAGTCTTTGTACTTGTAATAAGAAAACTTATGTTTCTGGAGAAGGTGCCATGAGTCATAAATACGTAGCTAATCACATCTTGCCATAGAAACAATAGTCCTAGAAGATAGAGTCCTAAGGGCCTATTCTTGATGCCTGTTTTTGGTAGAAATAGCCCCAAATACCACATTTAATCATCTGTCCCATTAGCTATAGCTTTTGTACATTGTAAAGTATAAACCTCTTTAAAATGTATGTGTAAACCAACTGAATAGTAGCCAGTGACAGTACAACGGTATTGCATATGTTGGAGTATCCTCATGTATTATAAATAATTCTAATGTGGCTTCATAATTGCTATATTAGCATTACTGCTACAAATCAGAAAGTGAAAAAGGGGGGCGCCTGGGTGGCACAGCGGTTAAGCGTCTGACTTCGGCTCAGGGCGTGATCCCGGCGTTATGGGATCGAGCCCCACATCAGGCTCCTCCGCTATGAGCCTGCTTCTTCCTCTCCCACTTCCGCTGCTTGTGTTCCCTCTCTCGCTGGCTGTCTCTCTCTGTCAAATAAATAAATAAAATCTTTAAAAAAAAAAAAAGTGAAAAAGGTCACCTTAATCAGGTGCGTTGGTTGAGAAGCTTCTCGAGGAAAGTTTGGAGTGACGTATCTGAGGATAATTCTGGGGACAGTCAGGGCCACCTGTGAACCAAATCAGGAGTTTATCCTGCTTTTGGGGGGGGGCTCATAAATGTCCCTGTGGTAAACACAGGAAGGGAGCTCAAGTTTTTGTATTTTTTAACAATGGGGAGGAAAAGGCCAGAACTTTGAGGTCAAATATACCTGTGTTTGACTCCCAGTTCTGCTGTCACTTTGCTTTAAATTAGAATCATCTCCCACCTTTCATTTCCTTAACTGTGAAACAGGGATGATAATTTTTTTCCCCCAAATGTTGTGAGGATGAGCTAGGATTTCATCATCGTGGCCCACACAGGCTCCTAAATGGTCCCCCCGCTGCTGCCCTTTCCCTTCTACCTCATAGCAGGAGAAGACTCCGGTGACTTCCCATCTCACTCAGAGAGCTGTCCGAAGTCCTCACAGTGGTCCACGACATCTGGTCCCCTCCCACTCTTCCTACTTCCCTCCCCCTGCATATTCCTCTCCAGCTTCTTTGCTGTTCGTGATGTGGGAAACCAAGGCACAAGAAGAAAACTAAATTTCCTTACTACCTACAGCCCATTGACTAGTCCTTGAGACAGGCAGAGTGACCTTCCTGTAGGAACTCAGCTGCCTCCATGTTGGCACTTTGCTAAGGGCAAAAGGCAATCTTAGCCCAACCCCCAGGATCCTGTAAGTCCACTTTAACATATAAAAATTCCGTTGGAAACTTCCTTTATCTCTGCCCTCCAAGATACATGTTGGCAGTCATCCTCCAAGCATATGGCCCACTGATAGACATCTGAAGGTCTCATGACTAAAGTTTTACTAGACAGTAATAAATGACCTTTCCCTAACAACAGCGAGCCACTCAAGGTCCTGGAAACCTTGCTTCCAAAATCCCTTAAAGACTTACGCTATCCCTAACCCCCTCCCAACTTGAAAATATATAATGGGCCACCCCTCACAATCCCAGTGCAACTCTTTCTGCCCACGGGCGCTGTCCCCTTGCTTTAATAAACCTCTTTTTTTGCACTGAAGATGTCTCGAGAATTCCCTCTTGACCGTTTGCTCCAAACCCCAACATTTCCACATCATTGTACTTCAAATACATGCCGTTTCCTCTGCATGGAGACACCATTCCTCCAAACAGCCAAAGACATTCCCTCACGTCCATCAGATTTCTGCTGAAGTGTCACCTTACAAGGGAGACCATCCAACGCCCCTAGGTTCCTTCCCCAGGTTTCTCTTACCAACTAACATACTATATATTTACTTTGCAAATCTTTTTTTTGTTGTTGTTGTTTTGTTTTCCTAATGACTGCCCAAACCCAACTAGAATGTAAACTCCATGAGAGCAGAGATTTGGCTGATGTCTGGCACGTATTAAGTACATAATTAAGGTTGCCAAGTATTCATCAGCAGATAATAAGAATTAACACTTGTGTAACACCCATCCACATATGGGGGATTGTTACAAACAGTTACATCTGTTAACTCATCCTTACAGCAGCCTATGAGGTAGGGGCTATCCTTATGCCCATTTTGCAGACGAGGAACTGAGGCACAGACAGGTTAAGTGACTCGCCAAGGAACAGATAGGGCATGGTGGAGCCAGGATGTGAACCCATACTTCTAACCATGATGTTGTCCTTTCTTGAGAGCCTACTTCGGGCTGGGCACTGATGACAGCAATGAAACGAACAGAGTCTTTCTGCTGTGGACTATTAGAGCCTTAAGAAATAAAATAATCAAATGGAATGAATATATCTTAGCAGATCCAGGTTAGGATAAAGGATCAGTAAAAGTGATTTGAGGATCAATTGGGGAAATTTGAGTATGACCTGAGTGTTATACTCGTGAATTATTGTTCGTTTTTTAGGTGTGATAATGTTATTGTGGGCAGGTCAGAATATGCTCATTTTTAGAGATGCATGTTAAAGCATTGAGGGGTGAGATGTCATTAGGTCTGTATTTTAAAACACTACAATAAAAAGCCATGGAGAAGGAGCAGTATTTTTTTTTTAAAAGTCACTGCTCTCGGGAGAAGATAGAACTCACAGCAGTCGGCTCATCGAGGCGCTGTCTTTTGCCTGCTCTGCTCTGTGATGTGCTAACTACCATCTCATGGGCAAAACCTGCCACCCACCACTAAGTGAGGCCAGACTGACAGCCACAGTCTGGGACGCAACCCTTAGCTACTCTTTTTCTTGCTTTCATCTCTCACCATATTATTCTTCATTATGTCCAAAGTCCTCACAACTTTCGTTTTGATCAAAGTTTGAAAATCCCTTTCTCAATTCAACCCAAATTCACAAAGTCAGAGCCTTCCCATCTTAAACACAGATCTGCACATTGCTGTGTGGTATTAGATCACAATGTTTTTTATGTTCGTTGGACTGCTGAGACATCCATTTTATGGACTTAACACAGGGAAGAGTTCTCAAGCAATGGGTTGGGTTTATCTTCCCTGCTCCACAAATATACCAACTGTATCAATGCTTATTAGTAGGTCTTTTGGCCTAAACAGTGTAGGAGTTAGCTTGCCAGATACAACTAGAAAATCAAATACTCTCTTGGCCTATAAACTTTTTCTCCTTCTCTTCTTGCCTCCACTTCCTCCTTTGTTGTTTTTATTTCAAATGCTTTCCTTATCTGTTACGAGTACATGTGTGCCTATCGTCCAAGGGGCCCCAGAGCGGGGTCGAGCTGGTGCTGACGTAGAACAAAGGTACACTGTGGAGAAAAGTCATCACAATATGGCTTTGTCAAATGTGAAAGAAAATTAATAATCAATTCTTTTTTTTTTACAACATTACTGACTATATTCCCTATGCTGTACTTTTCATCTCTGTGACTTAGTTCCTTTTTTAAAAAGATTTTATTTCTTTATTTGAGAAAGAGAGCAAGAGAAAGCACGAGCAGGGGGCAGAGGGAGAGAGGGACAAGCAGACTCCCCACTGAGCAGGGAGCCCGATGCGGGGCTCGATCCTGGGACCCTGGGATCATGACATGAACCAAAGGCAAATGCTTAACTAACCCAGGCGCCCCGACTTATTTACTTTTTGTAACTGCAAGTTTGTACCACTTAATCTCCTCTATTTCACCCATCCCCCATCCACCTCCCCTTTGGCAACCACCAATGTATTCTCTGTATTTAAGAGTCTGGCATTTGTTCAGTTGTTTGGTTTTTTTGGATTCCAAATATAAGTGAAATCATATAGTATCTGCCTTTCTCTGTCTGACTTATTTCACTTGGCATAACACCTTCGAGGTCCATGCATGTTGTGACAAATGGCAAGATGGCATTCTTGTTTAGGGGTGAGTAATATTCCACTGTGTGTTCGTGTGTGCGTGTGTGTTCATTCTTCTTTATCCATTCATCTGTCAACGGACACTTGGGCTGCTTCCATATCTTGGCTATTGTAAACAATGCTGCAGTGAACATAGGGATGCATGTATCTTTTTGAATGAGTGTTGTCATTTTCTTTAGGTAAATACCCAATAGTGGAATTACTAGATCATATGGTAATTCTATTTTTAATTTTTTGAGGAACCTCCATAACAGCTTTCCACAGTGGTTGTACCAATTTACATTCCCACCAACAGTACACGAGGGCTCCCTTTCTTCCACATCCTAACCAACACTTGTTTCTTTTTTATTCTAGCCATTCTGACAGGTGTAAGGTGATATCTCATTGTGGTTTTGATTTTTGCATTTCCCTGATGAGTGATGTTGACCATTTTTGCATGTGTCTGCTGGTCATCTGTGTGTCTTCTTTGGTAAAATGTCTATTCAGGCATTCTGCCCATTTTTAATGTTTTTATGGAATGCCCATTTTTTTACTGTTTAGTTGTATAAGTTCTTTATATATTTTGGATATTAACCCCTTACCATTTACAAATATCTTTTCCCATTCAGTAGGTTGCCTGAGCGTTTTATTGCTGGTTTCCTTTGCTGTGCAAAAGCTTTTTGTTTCTGTCTCCCTTGCCTGAGGAGACATATCTAGGAAAATGTTGCTAAGGCCGATGTCCCAGAGTTTACTGCCTAGTTTCTTCCAGGAGTGATATGGTTTCAGGTCTCACATTTAGGTCATTCATCCATTTTGAGTGTATTTTTGTGTATGGTGTGAGAAAATGGTCCAGTTTCACTCTTTTGCATGTAGCTGTCCAAAGAAACAATTCTTAATTATGACTTTTAATTATAATAGAGCAACCCCTAATGGTTTGTCATGAAAGTTTTTGGCATGAAGTGGAATTCCAAAAATAGTCATCTACTTTGGAGAAAGAGAGTGGAAAGAAGTAACTGGGGTTTACCTAGTTGAACAGGTTGGTAGTGGGCAATTAAAGGTGGTAATATCCCAGTTGGATTTCACTGCTACTTAATAATACAAGCTTTTAAGTTGGTGTAGTAGGCTTGTAGGAACAGCTGGCAAAACAGCACTGTTTGTCATTGAGTGTACAATGCAAAATGAGGGCTATCTCGTGTGTCAGCGGTTATGCATTTTTAAGCAGATGTCACTGATATTAGAAATAAAACGACAATAGGGATCTAGGCCCTGGAGGTAAAGTCAGGGTAGGAAACAGTCCGTGCCCCTTTTAAATGAAGCTCACCCGTGCTCACAGTATTTAAAAGAACTCTGGGGTTATATTCAGCACATAAGATTCTTATCGTCGTGATCCTTTGCCAGGATTCAAAACTCTTCCGGGAAAATAAATTTCTGGGCCAGAGTTTTATTTTTTTCCGGAATAATAATAGCAGCTATGCATTCTAAATAGTCCTAATTTCAGATATTTTGTTTCATTGTACTCACAAACCAGAGAGTGCTAATCTCCCACTTGTGGACCAACAGTGACCCTCCCGAGATTCTTGAGAAAAAAAAAATTCCACGGATGCAAAGACTTAATAGGAAGGGAGGTGAGACGCTTAAGCTCCCTTTATCATGGCATTCTGTTGTATTTCCAGGAGAGCCTTTATTAGTATTAGCTAGTATTTTCTTATCGATGATCTGTCTCCCCCAATGAGAATGTAAGCTCTGAGAGTAGGGACCTGGCATCGTTCGTCACAATGTGCCTCTGACAGTGCTTGGCACATGGTAAATACTCCGCAGATAGTGGCTGAACAAAGTGTACGAAGGGCAGTGTGGATGGCAGGAGCGGGCTGCTTTGGGAAGGTCATGGAGGCAGGACTGACTGGACATGGGGGTGGGCACCGTGGTTTTGTTTCTTCATTCAACAAACATTTATCGGGAGTCCCCTGGCAGTATGCAGTGAACAGACTGACATGGCTCCCCCCCCCATTAAACATATATTCTAACTGGGAAAACAGACATTTAAAACGATCTGGTTACAGATTTTGTCAAGTGTGACAGAGGAAAAATACAGATAACACCGTTATAATAAGGGTACCGTGTGATGGCTGCACAGCTCGGTGAATAGACGAGAAGCCACTGCATGTCCACGGAAAAAGGGCGAATATTATGGTATGTTAATTATACCTCAACAAAGCTATTGCCTACAATGGGGTACCATAGTGGTTATCCCTGTATTTCTGGGTACATAATCCTGCCTCTGACATTTTCCTGAACATTTCTGAATCTTGGCTTCATCACCCCTAGGGTGAAGACAACAACAGCACGTCCCTCTAGGATCGTTCTGAAGGTGAATCAAGTCAGTGTTCCTGAAGGACTGAGGGGAGGTGAGCTGTTACCACTTCTGGGGAGTTGGGGAGGGAGCAGGAATCCAATTGCCAGAGCACCCAGCAGGCCAAATCAGTAACCTCTGGAGCTTGATCTCTGGCCCCCTGGGAACTTTCCTTTTAGGGCTCTGTTCAAAATTCCAGCTTTCCACAGTGGCAGCATCATAGCCATCGGTTTATCTGAGGTGTGATTATTGCTAATGAAAAAATGTGAAGGCACTGTGTTTTGGTATATTTTGCTTTCTGAAGAAAGCTCTTGTGTGGTAGAAACTGAACGTGCCACGAACCTACCGGAAACAGCAGTGGCGTGTTCTCTCATTTAGAACACAAAGTCAATTTCTTGCCTTCACTCTGAAAAAGGTTTTTTTTTTTTTCTAACAGCTTTAGTGAGACATAATTCACATACCTTAAATGTACCCTTTTAAAGTGTACAATTCAATGGTGTTCAGGAGATCCATGGAGTTGTGCAACCATCGCCACTCTCAAATTCCAGAACATTTCACCATCCCGAAAAGACACTTGCTATGCATCAGATGTCCCTCCCCAGCCTCCCCTCCCCACAGCCTCCCCAACCACTCATCCCCTGTCTGTCTTTACGGATGTCTCTATTCCTACCTTTATTCTCGGAAAGGCATGTGGAAATATACTGTGCTGTCTTTGAGGTTGCCAAAGTCTACCCTCAGATTCTAGAGGGAAAATAAATGATTTCTGATCAATTACAGTTGGAAGCAACCTAAGTTTAAAAAAAGAAAGAAAAAGGAAATTTAAAATCGAATTTATCTTTAAGACTTCACAAACTATAATTTTAAAACAATGCTTCCTAGTTCAGTTAGATTTTACAGGAAATATTCCATTGGTAATTACAATAAACTAGGCCAACTTTAGCATTTTTACCGCTATAAACCTGCACTTGTTTTATTAAGCATAAGAACTTCTGAGTCTGATAAATGACCACTATCGCGTGAATAAAACACTCTATCCCTGGTTGAGGTTATATGACCCACAACTGAGAGGATTACTACACTGTAAAATATTTCTTGGTAGAGAAAAATACAGCTGGCTGTATTTTGTTTTGTAAAGCCGAATCGCAGAATAGCCGATGTTAAATATGTTCAAAATGCTGGTCCGTAAGCAGTTAGCCCTTACATTCCTGACACTGCTGCTATTTTATGGAGTGCAAAGACTTAAGGATCGAAGGCCAGTGAAAGGTCTTCCTTATTAAGCAGTGGACAGCTCCATGGGAGAGCAGCATGAAAACAAAATAAAATTGTAAGAATGACCATGTGTGTAATGTATGTCTTAAAACTTCTCATTGGAAAGCAGATTCCTGTTCTTTAAAACGGTCAACATAATTAAATCAGTTCAACTCAACCACAATGACTCAATGTCTCGATTCTACCGCAATGCCCACGTCTGAGAAATTATCGTTAAAAAGCAGTTTGTGGGGGGCGCCTGGGTGGCACTGCGGTTAAGCGTCTGCCTTCGGCTCAGGGCGTGATCCCGGTGTTATGGGATCGAGCCCCACATTAGGCTCCTCCGCTGTGAGCCTGCTTCTTCCTCTCCCACTCCCCCTGCTTGTGTTCCCTCTCTCGCTGGCTGTCTCTATCTCTGTCAAATAAATAAATAAAATCTTAAAAAAAAAAAAAAGCAGTTTGTGGGCTCCTGGTTTCATTTCAACATGTAAAGACCTTGGAAGGTATTGTGAGGATGAGGGTGATAAGAAAAAGCTGAACAAATGGAAAAGCTATTCTTAGATCTATCAGAGAATTGAGGTCACAGGGAAAACTACTGCCCTGAGGACTGGAGAGAAACAGAGACAGAGACAGACAGACCTGGTAAAGCTTCAGAGTGAAAGTCTACTGCGGGCGCTGGTATTGTCAAGAACAGTTAAACTCCACTTAACAAATTGCCAGAAGCT
The DNA here is from genome assembly GCF_017311325.1 of Ursus maritimus. Lineage (NCBI taxonomy): Eukaryota > Metazoa > Chordata > Mammalia > Carnivora > Ursidae > Ursus > Ursus maritimus. Next base: position 35,947,717 of record NW_024425230.1, read on the forward strand.
CAGTGTACCTTAGCTTGAGTGTTAAAAACTGAGGGGCCAAGGTTTGGTGGGGGGGCGTACTTTCCTGAGTTCTACCTCTGGGAGCCCCACCATGTTCTCACTGCGAGGACTGAAGAAAATCCCTTGCTGCCTCTACCAGTGGGGAGGGAAAAGAAACCATTTCAAACTACTCCCAGAGAGTTCTGTTCTTTGTTCTGTTCTCTGTATTAAAGGCCAGCTCTCAAGGAAAATTATTATCTGATCTGAGGAAGGGCAGTTAGCTAACTCCAACCCCCTCCAGTCTTTCCGTCTCACCTAAGAGAGGGAATAACCAAGAAAAACTTGTGAAGGTAACAAACCCATGGAAGATGGGGGGCCTGATCAAGGAGTATTGAATGCTTCCCCCCCAGCACACTACATCTACGGGCATCAGTATAACAGAAGATCACAGATGAGAGGGCTTCAAGGCTCAGACCTATTTAGGAAGAAGTTTCTAGGGAAACCCAAAGACCACAGGGGAGACAGAGGCAAAGACAGCTCAGGAAATTGAAGACTCAGACATCTACAGTTATAGTAAAAACTATAGTTTACTATAGTAAACACAACTCCTAGCCAGATAAAGGCCTACTTACCTCATTTCCTATTACCCAATACATCATGTCCAGCTTTAAAAAAAAAAAAATGACAAGGAATGCTAAAAGGCAAGGAAAAAAAAAAGTCTGAAGAGACAAGCATCAGAATCAGATATGACAGGAGATTCTGGAATTATCAGATCAGGAATTTAAAGTCACTGTGACTAATAAACTAAGGGGTCTAGTGGAAAAAAAGTAGACATCATGCACGAATAGATATGTAATGTAAGTAGAGATATTGAAATCCAAAGAATACTGAGGAAATGCTAGAAATCAAAAACACCATAAGAAATGAAGAATGCTTCTGATGGGCTTATTAATCGACTGGACATAGCCAAGGAAAGAATCCATGAGCTTGAAGAAATGTCAATAGAAACTCCCAAACTGAAATGCAAAGAGAAAGAGGAATGAACAAAACAGAATATCCGGAAACTGTGAGACAATTATAAAAGGTATACACATAATGAGAATATCAGAAAAAGAAAAAAAGAAAGGAGCAGAAGACCTATTTGAGTAATAATGGCTGAGAATTTTCCAAAATTAATGACAGACGTTAAACCACAGAGAATGCCAAGCTGGGATAAATCCTAAAAAAACTATACCTAGGCATATCCTATTCAAACTATGAAAAACTAAAAATAAACAGAAAATCTTGAAAGAAGGCAAAGAAAAAACCCGGCTTCCTATAGAAGAGAGATATAAATTGTATCAAACGTCTCTTCATAAACCATACAAACAAGAACAGAGAAGGGTGAACTCTTTGAAGTATGTAAAGAAAAATCCCACCAACCTGGAATTCTGTATCTTTGTGCTTAAAGGCAAAGGGGAAATAAAGACCTCCTCAGATAAGCAAACACTAAGGGAATTCGTCACCAGAGACCTGTCTTGCAAACAATGTCAGAGAGAAGGAACACAATATAGATTGGATAACAGGTTACATGAAGCAAAAAGAAAATCCAGGACCCCTAACTGGCCAGCCTTCTTTCCAAGTCCTCGTATGTTTGTTTCAGATATAACGTCCAGGCTTTTTAGCTGTATTTATGAGAAGGAATAGGGACAAGTATGTCTACACCATCTTCCTAGAAGTGAAACTCTCTTTGTATATTTCTTATGAATCCTTGTACCTCTGCACATTATGTATTTAGAAGTGAGTTTGAACTGAGATACAATTTTGCGTTCTGCTTTCTCCCCCCTTGACTGTGAGGATTTTTCCATGTCATTAAAATTTCTTGGACAGTATCAGTTTTAAACTTTTAAAAAAGATTTTATTTGACAGAGAGCAAGAGCGTGCCCATAGGATCAGAGGGGAGGGATGGGAGAAGCAGAGAGGGAGGGAGAGCAGACTCCCCAGCATGGGCTCCCAGGACCCTGGGATAATGACCTGAGCTGAAGACAGACACTGAACTGACTGAGCGACCCAAGGGTCCCTCGGGCAGTGTCAGTTTTCATCAGTTGCTATAGACTGAATCACGCTTTTACTGTTAACGCTGAAGTTATTTCCACATACATTGCTGTAAGATACAACACTGAAGCGCACATACAGAGATCCATGTGACTCCCTTCTTATTTCCTAGAAGTTCCTAGAAGTACAACTGCTGAATTAAAAAATGACAATTTTAAAAAGCTTCTCATACCCGTTAAAAAATTGCCTTTTAAAACTTTGGGCCAACTTATCCTTTCAGCAGTAGAATCAAAGACTTCCCATCTTACTGCCACCTCATCAGCCCGGAGAATGAGGATGGTTTAAATGATCTGTTGTGCCAATTTGTAGAGAAAATAGAGTAATATATTGTTTACTTTGCATTTCTCTGGCTTCCCCATGAGATTAAACAGTCTTCATCTATTTGCTGCTTATCTGCGTTTCTATCTCTGTGACGCCTATGTCTGTTGATGTCCGTCTATGTCAAGTAGTTGTTGTTGTTGTTGTTTGTATTGGCAGGAGCTCTTTTTTAAAAAGAATATTAGCAATTTTGTGTCCTATCTGTTGCGAATGTTTTCCCAGTTTGTTAGTTTTTCATTTTATGCTGCGTTTTTTAAAAATTATTTTTTGTTTAAAAAAATTTCAAACCCACAGAGAAATGGAAAGAACAATTAGCCTCCACATACCCTTCCCACAGATCACCAAGTGTTGCCGTCTCGTTCCCTGTGCTTCACCTCTCTCTGTAACTAGGAGGTAGTCACAGTCTACACAAGTGGGATACGTGTACCACCGTGTGACAACCCACAGTGGTTGGGCTCCGGCACACGTCATCAACGGAGGAAAATGTACCTTCTGGTGGACACTCACCATGTAATACAGACCTCTTCTTTCTCTCACTGGTGCTCACTGTTATCTATGTGTTTTGTTCTTGCTTCCCCTTCTCAAACCCTCGCACATCAGAATATAAGATGAAGGTTTCCATGCGGTTCTGATTGTGTGGGTACAGATGGTACTCACCCTCCCAGTGTCAATAACAAAGCGTGGGCATGAAGACCAGCGTGAGCACATATTATGAGCAATAAAATCCATGAAAGCCAATCATTATGAGAGGAAGAACCACACTTTGACATAGAAGAATCACTGCCAAAGTGGGATAGTAATGGAGCATATTTTGAAAACAATACAAAAGCTCTTTGAGCTCTTTGGAGAAAATAGGCCATTCTTGATAATGTCCTCATCCTTGTTTTCTGCACGATGGCTGGGAAAATCTTGCATTTGCTGGCATCCATTGTTATCGCTTTGTGTCCCTTCTGGTTCTTGTTTCTACTGGACAAAATGACCAGATCTTCCCTTCTTGCTGAAAAGAAAACCATCTTTTGTGAAAATTAGGCTTCTTGGTTTTCAGGCAGCCATGTGGGAGAGCGCTCGATCACACTCAGGTGACCGGACTTGAGTCTGGGCCTCATCACTGATGACCCTCACGACCCGGGCCTGCTGTGATCCTCAGTGTGCACATCTTTAAAAGGAAAGGATAAATATCTGCCTCCTAGGGTGAAATGAAGTCCTTTGTAAACTGTCAAATGTTATGAAGCTATTGACAGCAATGATGAAATTCACAATAATGATGAAAATGAAGATGATGATGATTGTATCTGGGTCTTCTAAGTCACTTTTTAAGGTATATCCAGGGACAGTAATCATTTGGAATGAACTCTCCTGATTTCCTGGGTTTTCATAGATGGAATGAAGTCCCACATCTCTGAACAATGTTGATTCTCAGTTACTCGTAGCAACTGTGCTTGCCATCAAGGGAGCACCAGGGATCCACGGTCCTTATTATATGGCACCCCTCTCAGAAGGAGCTGCTGCTGTGGACTCCTGGCATCTGACGCTCCAGCAGACTCATGGTATAAGCAGACAGTGGCAGTCCTACCAGCCTGCCAGGTCCCACTCCTGGCTCATTCCTAGTGCAAGAGGCTTACTCCAACCCTTCATAGCAATGGGGTAGCTGAATTTCCAGGACCAAGCTCTTGATTGTACAGAGGTGGGCCCTCTATGTGGCCAAAAGAATACTGATTCCAGGGAGTCATGCTTGTCCCGGGGATTCCAAGCACAAATTATCTGCATTAGGAATAACCAAGACTCTTTGTTAAAATGTCAATTCCAGGACCGACTGGGAGCCAGCAAAAGAGGATTGCAAACCAAAGTTTAAGAACCATCATTCTAGACCTGTGGTCTCTCAAATAGGATGCCCACATCTCAGGCAATCAATCCATAAGAGAAGGCCAGTGGCTGTGTGAGGAGAATATAAGAACTTCTCTTTACACCAAATAAGAAATATGTAAAATAAGAAATAAAAATAAGAAACTACTTTATGCTACTATTTAATATTCAGCTTGTCCCTGGATCTGGGAGCAGGGTCTGCTCTGCTGCATGTTTTTTGACAGCATTAGAATGTGCTGGAGTTTACTCATGGAGTGAGTTTATGGATTCTATTAATTAATTTTCACTCAAGCCTGAGAAAATGGACAGGTGTCTTAAAAAGATTCCTGCAAAAAGCGCTGTATTTTGAAGTCAATGAAAATGGGCATCAGTGAACAATAAGAAAATGCCAGAACAGACACTGACTCATAGCATTAGCTTTTCTTCAGTCACACTAGAGAACAAAAGTGATGATAAACCAATCAAACTCATGGAGAGTCTGCCAAATCTCCACCCCCAACCGCCAACTTAAAAATTATCCAGAAGACTAACTGAACTATGGACTCCTTTTCAACCAGCATCCACGATGGATCTCCACGAAGTGTAGAGTGCGTTTTGGGTTATTAGCTACGGCCGGTATAAAGCCATCATGATTAACATGATAAACAACCAGAACATTATAATTAATAACCTTTTTTTAGCAAAAGAAAATGTTTTGTGCTGTTAATAAAGTAAAATATTTTAAACTGTTTAATCTTCTTTGTCTCATTATTTACATGTTTCTTCGTCAGTATATTTTATAATGTATTCCCTCCCTAGGATAAGTATACAATTTATAAATAAACACATGTGATGGATGCATGCCCCAATTTTGAAACTAACGGCCATGTGGGATAAAAGGCCAGGTCCAGCTTGTTCCAACTTGAGACTTTGATAAGCTAAGTCTCCTCCTCTGGCCTCCTGAGCAGTGTTGAGATAAGCAACCTGTCCCTCAGTGAGTCCTGCCATCAATAATGAAAAACCACCTTCTTACTTGGGTATTAGAAGGACTTCTGTCATGGGACCTCAGAAGAAAAATGCAATGAACTGGCCAGTCCCACTGCCCCCATGCATAAGAACCTGAAGGAATTCTGGGTTCTGCAAACAGCTTTGCATAGAAAACTCCCAACAGAACATAGACTCTGAAGCCAAGTCTATTCAGGATAGTCTCTTGGGACACCCCTGCAAGTGCAGAGTCCGGTGTGACTGTTGACCCGGGAACACGCTGGTCACAGGCAACAGTCCCTGCTCTCCTGGCTCTCGTTTTCCATTTCCATCTACAGCTACTGCTTCTTTTCCTCCCTGAGCCACTCCCTGAGACTCCCTCTTGGACTCCCAGGACCTGCCTGCTTACTTTAAAGACCCAGTTCGGACTTTTCTCCAGTTTTCGACCTGGCTCCTATCATTTCATTTTCCAGTTGCACATGCTACTTCAGTGGCACACATCCACAGCTATGATGGAGGTACTCCCCGAGGCTTGTGAGGCTTGTACAGACTTGCCAGGCTCCCATCGTCCTGCCAGGAGGACCAGTGATCATATTATTGTCTTGAATAGGAGAGAAAGGATCCAAGGACTACATCTGGGAGCCAGCTCCATGCCCCAATTAATAATGAAGTCATCCTTCTCTCTTCCAGACCCTAATAAGGGGCAAGGATACTCCTTGGCGAGGGAGAAGAACTGTAGGAGAAAGGTCTCTGCCTGAACCTCTCTGCTTGGTTCTCTGTAGCTGTAATTGCTACATAGTTTGCTCTTTCCAGCTATCATAACTTGCAAATCGGCAGCCCAGACTCTCTGTTCTTTGTCAGGATGGAAGAACAAAGAGAAAGCTGGAGAAGGCCAGGAGAACTTCATCGGAGCTGGTGACAGACATCTATCTCTTTTCCTGTTTGCTTTCCCTAACCCCTCCATTCTGAGGCTTTCCAACTTGCTGCTGTATGTATGTGCAATCTTTGACCACAGCCTACTACAGATCTGTCGGCTGCCATCTACACAGGCCTCACAACTTGCCTGTAGGTTTCCCTTGATTTCAAACTAAGAGTCAATCAATGTAAGTTGGGAAACTATCTCCAATATTTTCTTCTCCAAGAATCCTTTTTATTATTTTCCTTACAGATTCCTTGTTTTAAAAGATTATGAATAGTAACCTATTTTCAGGTCTTTTTTTTTTTTTAAGATTTTATTTATTTGTCAGAGAGAGGGAGAGACGGAGCACAAGCAGGGGGAGCAGCAGGCAGAGGGAGAAGCAGGCTCCCCCCTGAGCAAGGAGCCCAATGTGAGGCTCGATCCCAGGACCCTGGGATCATGACCGGAGACGAAGGCAGACACTTAACCAACAGAGCCACCCAAAGGCCCCTTCCGGTCATTTTTTTATTCCCAAATTTAAAAATCAAAGATATAAATGATGAAAACTAGACAAATGAGGGAAAGGTTGCCTCTACAAGGGATGATGGATGCCTGTGGCACTCCTTTATGTGGGGGAAAGGGGGACAGATATCCCCAAGGCTCTGCTCCCCACTACTGAATGCTGGAACGTGGTTATGTCTACAGATCGCCATGTTTCCTTGTGCACTATTCCTGAAATTTGACCTCACAATCTGGTATTACTCACTTATGCTTGGTACATATTTACAATGCAAATAGGGCCACAGGGTTTTTAAGCTTGGCACAACCTTACCCTACATGTACTCAAATTCAGGAGACCTACCTGTAACAGGGTCCAAAGCAAGGCAAGGCAATTTCTAAGTCAAGTCTAATTTTAATAAATCATCTCTTAGGATGTATTACATTGCGAATATTTCAAGCAAGTTTTATTATTGTTGTTTTGTTTTCCATGGAAACCCATATCATCTTTATAATAAAGCACATAAAATGTGCTAAAAACAGTAAAGAAAGTACCATGTGATCTTAATAGTGTAAACATGGGTTTGCATTAAAATATTTCCTTTAGGAGTTGAGTTTTGGATACCTTTTGCTAAAAAAAACAGTAACACCAAAACTAGGACCCTGGAGTAATTGTCATGGTGTCAAGCATTAAAAGGCAAGAAGAGTAACCTGGAATAAACTTCATTAAAGTTCAAATTCCGCCATTAACTTCTTATACAAAACTACTGAAATTTGTAGAATGGATACGAACAAAGCCGAGAAGATTTTGTCTTTATGGTCACCTGACCTGAGCAGGAAAAATTATTATTATTTTTTTATTGTCCTTATTTTGGACCCCAAAATGGCTATCTTACTTACCACTTGGAAGCGTGAGAAGAATATAAATTATCGTCATTAATAGGAGTCGTTAACACATGATGGTTAACAACATTTAAATACTTCTCGATGTGAATCTGTTACAGAAAAGTTAAAGTTTAGGCCATTATAGTGGACTTAAGATACTCAGCTAATTTACTTTATTTCATTAGGGTAACGCTTTGAATTGTGTAATTAAGCCAAAAGACACAACATGCTATGTGTTTATTGCATGCCTAAGGTATCATTGGGCATCTCGAGGCTAAATGACTTTATCCCAAAAAGCATAATAAACAATTGAGACTCAAAGCCTGAATGACCTGTAGCACTCTTCACAAATTAAACTATACACAACCGTCAGTAAATCGCTTAGCCAGGTAAGCTTACTAGGCAGGACAGGTACGGAGTAATGTCTTTCCTTTATAGGGATTTCAAGCAAGCATCTGGGGCAAGAATTTGGCCCTTAGGTAACAGATTATTTTAAATGGCCAACCCAAAGACTCCAGCTGGGTGCAGCCCTCTCTCCATCAGGTAATGTAGGACAATGGTGTGCCAGTTTGATGAGACAACAAAACACACCACATCTCTCACGGCCTGAGGAGCTGGGCTGTGAAGCTGACAATGTGGGAGAGTGAAAGTCTGAGGCCAGAGCAGGGACAGTGACAGTTAGAGGTCTCGAAGATGGAGATGGTCCTTATTTGGACACATGTGCTAATAGATCCTTGTTTCTTTCTTTCTTTTTTCTTTTTTTCTTTTTCTTTCTTTCTTTTTTTTTTAAAGATTTTATTTATTTATTTGACAGACAGACAGCCAGCGAGAGAGGGAACACAAGCAGGGGGAGTGGGAGAGGAAGAAGCAGGCTCCCAGTGGAGAAGCCCGATGTGGGGCTCGATTCCACAACTCCGGGGTCACGCCCTGAGCCGAAGGCAGATGCTTAACAACTGAGCCACCCAGGCGCCCCCTTTCTTTTTTCTTTTTAAGATTTATTTATTTGAGAGAGAGAGCGAGCAGGAGGCGAAGGGTAGGGGGAGAGGGAGAGAGAGAATCTCAACAGACTCCCCGCTGAGCTCAGAGCTCAATCTCGGGACCCTGAGATCATGACCTGAGCTGAAATCAAGAGTCGGAAGCTTAACTGACTGAGCCACCCAGGCGCCCCTAGATCCTTGTTTTATAAATAAATATTATCCTGGTCCAAAGATTGGATTCTCCTCTGCCCTTCGACCCAGCCATAATGATGAAGTCCCTGTGTACTTTCTCTCTCTCTTCCAAAGTTGGCATATCTCTTTAGCTTTACCTACTGGATTGCAATATCACAAAGATGACTAATCTCAAAATACTTTATTTAGGGAAAAATAAACTCTTATTCTTTAGAACCCCAGTGAATCTGATAGAAACACTGCGAAGTAATTGCTTTGAGTCCTTTTTTTGTCGGGCATAGTGTTGGACTAACGGTTATTTTAAAAATTCTTAATTCTTTTTATCAAACCACATGTTAGGGATTGTCACTGCATAATCTTACATTCCCAACACCTTAACTTCTTTGTGGAATGTGACAGGATGCAAACCACTCAATCAGTTAATAATCATGATTTGAATAAAAGGGACAGAATGAGAAAGCTGCTGACCAACCTAAGTCCTTCTCTGTTACAGAATTACACGGGGTCCTGTGAGAACCATAGTCCTTTCCTTCTAGAGGAATCTTTGTCTCTTTCCAGCACTTTAATATCTAAAGCTCTACTTACTCTTAACCCCATTTCAGTCCTTTTGATTGCGGTTTCAAGATTCTGAATGTTCAGAGCCTCTCCTTTTTCCTCAAGTGGGAAATTTGTTAATTTCTCCTTTAACTGATAAAGGTCTTCATGGACCTATAGGTATAAAAAATATAAAATATTGAAAGATACGTACAAAGTTCACCTGAAACAGTTATTTTAAAGATCTGCAATTTGCTCGAATTGCTAGAGACCACCAAGTGGATTTTATGATGTTCATTGGAAAGGACTGTCTTCATGTTCTAAGATATTCTGGTTTGTTTGTTTGTTTGTTTGTTTGTTTTTTAGATTTTATTTATTTATTAGAGAGAGAGACAGCCAGCGAGAGAGGGACCACAAGCAGGGGGAGTGGGAAAGGAAGAAGCAGGCTCCCAGTGGAGAAGCCTGATGTGGGGCTCGATCCCATAACGCCGGGATCACGCCCTGAGCTGAAGGCAGACGCTTAACGACTGAGCCACCCAGGCGACCCTTTTTAAAAAAGATTTTATTTATTTGAGAGAGAGAGAGAGAGAGAGAGAACACAAGCAGGGGGAGGGGCCGAGGGAGAAGCAGGCTCCCCGCTGAGCAGGAAGCCTGATGCAGGGCTGGATCCCAGGACCCTAAGATCAGGATCTGAGCCGAAGGCAGCCGCTTAACCATCTGAACCACCCAGGCACCTCTAAGATATTCTTTATTAGAATGTTGCATTATTGTCTTTCAGATTTAAAAAAACTAAGCTTTCACACAATTTTGTATTTTTCCTTCCCCCCCCCCATTAGAAACAAATCGAAGATAAAACTACAACTCAAATTGCTTCTGCTTCTCAGCTGGTAAAAAGTATGAGCTGATATGAAGTTTGCACCAAACTCGGATTTCTACGAACTGGTTAAAAGGTAAGAAAACAGAAAAGTTCTAGCAACGAGAGGTTTTCGTGAAAGCAGAGCCTTTCAGGGACCCCTTGGTGGCTCAGTCTGTTAAGCACCCAACTCTTGGTCTCGGCTCAGGTCATGGTCTCAGGGTCGTGAGATTGAGCCCCACATAGGGCTCTGTGCTCAACATGGAGTCTGTTGAAATTTCTTTCTCTTCTTCTCTTTCTGCCCCTCCCTGCACTCTCTCTCTCTCTCTCTAAGCAAGCAAGCAGAGCCTTTCAAAAGGGAATTGTAAATAGGTTGACAGAGCCCCTTAGTTTTCCATTCTGGCTGGATCTTCCCCACGTACTGCTCTGAAGAGGCAGTTCTGTAGATATGTGGTCAGGTAGGTACGCAGTCAGAAATGAAAATGACCGGTGAAGAAATAGCAACATAGGTTATCACTTCAACGTTTTCCTTCAATGTGTATTTTCCTTGGAAATGATGAACGTGCCTCTAATATCAATAAATCGGGTGCTATGAGATTAGACACCACAAGATTCTCTGCATTCGTATCAGAAACCAAACTTCAATAGATAAATACAGATGGCACCAATTATTGTATGGGCTGCTGCCACAAGAAAAACATTTTGTTATGCAAATTTATGAACCCAACACCTGTTTCAGCAATAGTCACACCAATAACAATCTGCAGACTGGGTTGCTAAAGGCATTTTGAAACGGCTACCTTTTCTCTGTTAGTATAACTGGACACACAGGCTGATCCAGCCTGTGTTATCGATTACTTTGAAAAATTCCCATGGAGCCAACTATTCAAAAGATCAGATTTTGCATCTTTTCACTGATGGGCATCACAGTCTGGTAGACACATCTGGTCATTTGTACTCAGCACAAATTGTCATGGAAAGCCTTCAGGGCTCACAGATTGAAAGCAGAACACACCTACTGTTTGCTTGTGGGCACGAAAGATGAAGATGTACTCCTTCCGATTGTGTTGTCCAAGTTCCTGCTACAAGCTGATTTACCATCTATTGTCTAAAGGCGTTTACAAAGTACAAAGAGGCAGTTCAAGGACAAGCCCCACTTCCAGACCCACATTTCTTGGTTCTTCCTTAGAATGCACTACGTTTCCTTCTTGTAGCTCTGGTATTTGTAGTATTTGTAACTTCACGTATCATTCTGTACTTCTGTCTGTCAACAGCTGGGGGAGTGAAACTGTCCTAGATTATTTATCGTGGAACTGAAGGGCTGCTTTCTTTATCTGCCTTTATCTGTGTGGGCAATTGCACTTCTACCCAGGGTCATGAGATAATATGTAACAGGTCTGGTACATAGTAAAGACCAAGGAAAAGGCAAATGGACATAATTCCTTGCTCTATCACTGGTCCCATGACGTCCATGCACAGCATCACGTTTTCTCTGATTTCTTTACCACGAGGAAAGAATTATTCTACCTCAGAGAATTATTGAGTAAAAATAAGGCAATGAAAGGAAAATGAATGACTGTAGGCTTTGGAACCAGGCAGATGTGAACTAGAACCCTATTTCCTCTTTTACGGAGCTTGCCGCATTTACTTAGTTTTTGAGAGCCTTTGGTGGTTTCATCGAAGGGGGCTAAAGAGCTACCTGTTGGAATAGTGGCAAGAATAAAATGAGTTCAAGTACAGAAAGCGTTGCGTACAGGGTCAGCCACATAGGAGGGCACTGAACAAATGTTAATTCTCTTCTTCTGAATTGTCAAGCCCAGTGAAACTCCTTGCACATAACTGGCACTTAATAAATGTTCATTGATTTGAATTGCTCTCTTAATCTTCCTCAAGAGTTTTTTATTTTCTTGCCAGATATTTCCTTCTCCCCTCTCAATAACCACCCATCTGTTTGTATAGTAATTACAATAGAGATAAGTACTGTAGGAAATGTGTCACCAGACTTGGGCAGAAACAAAGATTAAGTTCTAAATCTCTGTTCTTCCTTCCAATAGACCCAGTCTACCATATTGAAATTCCAATAGACCCAGTCTACCATATTGAAATTCCAATAGACCCAGTCTACCATATTGAAATTCCAATAGACCCAGTCTACCATATTGAAATTTTACACATCCCCCATCATCTCTGTGATCATCAAATGCATTGCTTTCCATATATTTCCTAGTTGGAGGGAGATTATTATTTTGACAGTTTGGGGACAGAGCTGCTTAATAAGAAGCGCTTGAAAGATTTAATGCAGTGAAAATTTGTTCTAGAATTTAGAAGTCTAGCCACACAACCAGATTCCATGTTGTCCAAAGCAGTTCCATAATTGCATTTTATTAATCTCTGCTAAAGATAGAGTTTGGCTGACTCATTCTCGTCACACTTGCCCACTTGTCCCTTCATTTTATGTTGTGTGCTCTGGGCAAACCAGACGGAGGAGGTGATAAGAAAGACAGCGATGATATCAAGCTGTCGATGAGTTCCAATATTTCCAAGGTTGGTGTTCACATGAAAAGGTTGGATTTTGGAAATATGATTTCCAATACTAATTAAAAAGCTAATTTTGACTGCAAGACTAGATTATCCTTGTTGCACAAAGATTTCTTTAAGAGTTGGATCAAGCAAGCATTTTAGAAGCTGTATTAAAAAGATATCACATGGGGGCGCCTGGGTGGCGCAGTCGTTAAGCGTCTGTCTTCGGCTCAGGGCGTGAGCCCGGATTGAGCCCCACATCAGACTCCTCCACTGGAAGCCTGCTTCTTCCTCTCCCACTCCCCCTGCTGTGTTCCCTCTCTCATTGGCTGTCTCTCTCTGTCAAATAAATAAATAAAATCTTAAAAAAAAAAGATATCACATGATCATTAATAAAGTAGAAAAACAAAGCTTGTAAGAGTTATTAATAAAAGCACCAAGGAAACTTCCGGACTCACAACCCCACTCCTTCAAGGCTGTTTCGCAAGCGTGCCATAACCTGTTTCAGGATCAACATATACAGGACCTCTCCCCCTGGGCAAGTTACTTCAGCTCTTTGTACCTTAGTTTCTTCTTCTGTAAACTGGGGCTAAATATGACACCTGCCTAACAGAGTTGCAGCAGTGTCTAGCTGTCTATAAAGTTGGCTACTATTTCAATTATAACGATGATTATTATCACTATGGTTAGAACCCCACTGTTCTGATCCGTTGAGGAAAGATCCAGCTGAAACCAGCAAAGGTCTGAATGCTAGACTTAAAAGTGAAAGAAGTTAAGTAGTTAACAAAGGGCTGCCTAGTAGAACTCTGTGCGGAGATAGTAATCACATGTCTTGAACCAAAAATGAGAACATGGGCTTTGGTGTGTGATCAGAGAGTGGGACAGAATGTTTACGGTCAGAACTGTCCTGGGAAATCCAGACATACAAAGCACATGTTTTCATAATAAGTCACACAACGAGTTTATAATCAGAACACGGATTATTTGTCTTTAATAAAGATTTGTTCCCTCAAGTACTTTAGATATTTTATCAAAATATTGTATTATTAATTTGTATCATCTATTGTGCTTTCTAAATAATAGAACATGTTAGTCCAGCTCCCTTCATTTTTGAACAGGACGTACATATTAGGAGACTGAATTAATGAGTAGATCATTATCCAGTCGTCCAGGATCAATGGAGCCAATCCTGTGCTAGGTAAAGGGGGATATCCAAAAATCCACTTGTAACAGGGAAACAAGGCATACCTTATTTACCCGATAGCATCACCCATAAAGTTTTAGTTAGGAATGGAATAGGCCTGGTTAAAAAGACAGGCTAAAATTAATTTTTTCCTTTTCTTCCTGTAAAAAGCAGGCTACTCTTAAAAAGACACAGAAATGAACAGAAAACTAAGTAATATTAAAAGACAAGAGACCAGATCTAATGACAGCTCACATCTATTGAGTGTTACACATTATACGTTACCCTGTATCTTAACCCTTACAAAACTCCTAAGGGGGAGCTCCTATGATCATCTTTATCCTTACTTGAGGGAATCTGAGGTTTAAAGTGGTTAAGTACCCTGTGTCAGGTAAGATAGCTGGTTAATTGGTGGAACGACTCAAATCCAGGCAGTCTGAATCCAGAAACTTTATGCCTAACCATTAACCAGTACCTGCATAATGTCTACAGATAAACAGGTATTCATAAATCTACAAAGCTACAGGTTGGTGAAAATTCAGTGGAAAAGGCAGGATTTAAATACTGAGAGGAGCAAAAGGGGGCAAGAGAAGATATTCTTTTTATACCACGTTGACAGATTGAAAGGGTTTGAGAAGATTGCTTGCATTTTCTACGTATACGGGTCTACCCACAATACTCATCTTTGATCGGTTTCTTTTCCATAATGTGAAATAATAATAGCCCTTGTCAGATAGCTTTGTTGTAGGGGGTTAAATGAGTTAAAATATGTACAGCACTTAGAACTGTGCACAATACCCAGCAAATCCTGTTAGCTTTGATTATTGGGATTTTTCTTGGAAATCATATTACAGTTTATATTTTACAATACTATCTAAGGTAGAAGGTCTCAGAATTGAGCATGCATCAGAGTAATCTGCAAGGGTTATAAGAACAGATCGCTGGGTTCTACCCCCAGAACTCCTGATTTAGTGGGTCTGGAATGAGGTCTGAGAATTTGTGTTTCTTTTAAGTCCTCAGCCAGTGCTGAAGATACTGGTCCTGGGGCCGCTCTTTGAGAATCACTGGTCTAAAGAGTTGCTTAATGTATCTGATTGAAACACAGACCTGGTATACCCATTTAGGACGAAGCAAGTAGAGATTTGAAGTACCTCTGCTTTTCTGGCAACTTCGTATATATGTGTATATGTATTATATATAATAAATATATAAATGTTTAATATATTAATATATAATTATATAATTGTAATTTATACATATTGCACTTAAATATAAATTGATAGAAACAATTTGATTGTCTAGGCTGATAATAAAGGAAGGCCACTTTATGATAAAAAGAAACTATGTAGCTTTGGGGAAATTGGGTCAATTTAGAGTCAGAGGTAGACCTAATTCAGGCTATGTATCCTAGAGAAGAGAAAACTGAGGCCCAGGGAGGTGAAATGATTAGCCTAAAGTTACCCACCTGGGAGCATGTCATTGCCAAGGTCAGACCTCAGGATTCTGACTCCCCACAAAGTGCTTTTCACTAGATGTACTGCTTATGGGTGGCCTGTTTGAAGGACATAAATCATTGCCCCGAGCAGAAGTGAAATCCATGCTGTGTGTCCGAGAGTAGTGCTGTATGCTCATCAATACTCCGGACTTGGTGAGAAAGTAGGGAGAGTCTTCCTCATTTCCTTGTTATATATATTCTCCATATTACCAGGGAGAATGTTCTACTGTGTCTAGAGATCAGCTCATTAATCAGGTTAACACACAGGCTCGCTTTTTCTACACAGCCCTCCACTTAGTGTGTCCAGAATAACCCTTTTTAGCATAGGGGCACGTTGATCAGCATGGATATGACTGTTGTCAGCTCTCCTGCTCCATTTTATAATCCAGTGACCACAGACACGGATACTGTAATGTTGTGTCCTAGGTTGATCAAATAGCTACCTCTGGATCCTTCTCTGGAGTGAAAAGTCTTCTGCTTTTCAGTCGATACCCTGTTCTACACTGTTCCAAACCACAAGGGGAGCAGCCCTGGGAAAGGGAATTCTCTCAAGGGAAAGCGTGAAATTAGGTGTGAGAATTCTCCCCGCATTCTGTCTCTTTTTTAGAGATGTTCCAGGTCTGGAGAAAGAGAGAAAACTAAGGAGTAACCTAATTGTTCCTGTAGTCAACATGAAGTATATTGTGGGGGAAAACTGGCTGTTTCTTGATAGGAGTCTCCATTAGTGTTCCAACTGTTTGGAGCCTGTAAACATGGGCCCTGGATTTAGAGGGTTATAAGTAGTAAAGAATCAACCTTTCCCAACGAGAGTTCTGACCTTTGCCCTTGGATACTGGGAGGTGATCTCTAGGCCCCTGGAGTGTCCTGCTCGGTAAGTGTCTTTGGGGGCTTTGGTCACCAGACAGTCTAACAGTGTGATTTATGATGGGGGCCTTGAGCCACGCCGCATCTGTTCCAACCTTTAGAGGAACGAGAGACTAAAGGCATTAGTGTGACCTCTGGGAAGGGTTGGAGATGAAAGGTCAGAACGTGGGCAGTGTGTGACTGAGTCCCAGTAAAAACTCTGGATATCAAAGTCTTAGGCAAGCTTCCCTAGTTGGCAATACTCCATGTATATTGTTACACATCATGGCTGGGAGGAGCTAAAGCCATCCTTGACTCCATGGGGAGAGGATGACTGGAAGCTCCGTTTTGATACCTCTTGGACGCTGCCCTCCGCATGCCTTTCCTTGGCTGGCTTTACTTTGTATCCTTTTGATGTTATAACACTGTCATTGTACGCATAGCACTTTCCTGAATTCTGTGTTACTCTAGCAAATTAGCCAGTGTGAAGGTGGTCAGGGCCCCCAGATTTGTAGATAGCTGGCCTCAAGTGAGGTTGATTTGGGGACTTCTGAACTTAGGCTGGAGTTGAAATGAAGGCAGTTTTGTGGGGACTGGTCCCTTAGACTTGGCAGTTTGCTAAATTCATCTAGGGTGCTAGTGACAGAGGATAACAGAACGGGAGGTAAGAAGATTTGGGTATTATTCATAGTGGGGAACTCTATGAAATTGGTGAGTTTAGGGGTTTGTATTTTGGGAAAGATGCATTTAAAGAAGTCTTTCCTAGATGGGAGGTAAGAGACCAATATCCTCACAGGCAAATCCATTGCAGATTTGAGTGAGAGTCCAAGAGTGAATTTAGGCAAATTACTTCAAGCCTTAGACAAATGGAGCTAAATACAAGTTAACAATGATGATTTATGCAGAAATGTTTTAAAACTACCGTATGTAAATGTGAAAGAACAAAATTTTTGTGGGAAAAATCTATAACTGTCACAAACTGACTTATACTGGAGAAGTTAAGACTTTCTTTTTTATATTTCCCCCCTCGGGTTAGAAAAAGTCATTTCCCTGAGGTTTTTGGGCACATTTCTATATTCAAAGCTTTAACTTGATAGGCAGTCCAAGTTATCTTTAATATATTTTCCTGTGTGTGCTCCTAAGCAAGGGACTTTGATTTAATTCATTTATTTATTTGAGATATAATCGACATATAACATTTCAGGTATACAACATAATTATTCAATATTTGTATGAACTGCAAAAATGATCACAATAAGTTTAGTTACCATCCATAACCGCACATAATTTTTTCTTATGATGAGAACTTTTAAGATGTATGCTCTTAGCAACTTTCAAATGTAACAGTACGGTATTATTAACTACAGTCGCTGGGCTATATATTACATCCCCAACACCTAATTATTTGCATGGTACTTTCAGATGCAAACAATTTAGGTGCTTAAGAAAAGTGGTTTACATATTTCAACTTCTCCCCAGATTTCTTATCTCCCCAAAGTGTCTGACTTGTATTTCCCTCCTATCAAGGGTTCAAATTTTTCAGAACATAACATTTTAAAACGGTGCCTTAGTGTAAGATGGATTTTCGGCTCTGGGGTGAGGTGTATATGGTCTTGGAGTTTTAGCAGAGGCAGAACAGTGGAGCTTCTGGAGCGCAACCTCCAGGACAAGGCACGGGGGGCGCGTTAGGCTCGTGGCGGAGGTCTGGGTGGGCATATTTGGTAGTTCTCGGAGGGGCAGTGCCCTCCGCACGCCGGAGGCAGTCTGGGGGCGGCTCCAAAAGGGTGGGCACGAGTGGATCGGCGCTGCTGGGCCTCGCTCGGAAGTGTCTTAGCTGGCCAGGGCCCGGAAAGGCCCGTTTCCCACCTGGATTAGGATGGTTCCGATGGGGTCGTGGTTCTCAGTCTCCTGTGCCATGGCTAGGGCCGGGGAGGGCTGCCTCCCGGAGGAGGAGCGTTCTCCAGCGCCGGGGCCAGGTGCCGAGAGCGCTCGTCCCCATGGCAACCCCACGCGCAGCGCGGTCTGTTCTACGCCGGGAGCGGAAGAGGGGGTGTTGGAGGAGTCAGGGCAGCCCGTTCCTCCCGTCAACGCGCCCTTCCTTGCGCGTCTCCCCCGCGCGCCGTCGGCCGTGGTACAGCCCAAGGCGGAAGCGGCTCTGGGACGGAACTGGCTCGAGAGAGCAGCTATGGCTGCGGGCGTCCCCTGTGCGCTTGTCACCAGCTGCTCCTCCACCTTCTCCGGAGACCGGCTGGTCCAGCGTGAGTAGCGGGGCTCCTGGGCCGACGTCCAAGCCACCCCAGTCTCGGCGGGCAGCGGCCTCAGAACCGCGGTCTCGCTCTCGGCCTTTGTCGTTGCCGCGGGCCCTGGGCTTTTCCTCCTCTCGCCAGGGGCCACAGGCTCCTCGGGTGCCGCTCAGACCCGGTCCGGGTGTCCAGGCACCGCTTCTGTCTTCCCCTAGCTCTCACATTCATTGCTTGTCTGCCCGCCCTGCGCGCTGTTGCTTTTCTTCCAGCTTTTTCTGCAAAGTGGGACTCATCGCTGCCCCGCCCAGCTCACGGGTTGTGCGGGCAGCTTTGAGATGAACCGAAAGGCGCTCTGGAAATTGTACCGAGTTAGCCGGGTGTAGGGTGCAGAAATTGGGATGCTTGTCGCGGTCCCTGCTCCTGAGGTGGACAGTGGGTTTCCTCTTGGCTCCCCCTTGATCTGTATGAGTTAGCCTTGTCCCCTCCACTCTTGTTATTCTCTGCCTTGCCTTCCTCCTGAGGCGCGTAGGCTCTCGGGCAACATTAGCTTTTGGGTGTTTCTAGAAGGGCCCAGTTTCTTGGCCTCTGGACCTTCATGGTGTCTGTCAAACTAAATAACTCTTGAGAGAAACCTTAGGCGAGACCAGTGTAGTAGACAGAGCATAGGACTGGGTCCTGGGCTCAACTCGTTCAGTAAAGGATTCTGTGAAGTTGATTGTAACCCAAGACACCTGTTTCAAATGCGTGGCTTCGAGTCAGAGCAGTGACTTTAAGCTGCGTGATAGTGAGCACACTTAACCTCCCCCCTGCAGCTTTCTTATCTGAAGATGATGGTGATTTTCACAGCATTGTTGTGCTTAACCCAGAGGCTGGCATAGAGTAAACATTCGATAAATGGTAGTCATTATTATTAAAAGCACATTCTCTCTCTAACCCCCAGTTTCCTGGTCCTAAAAATGGGGCACATGAGCCTATCTCACAGAATTATTTGAAGGACAGGTGACATTTTGAAAGCACTTTGTAAACTGTAAAGCATCACACAGCTATATATATTTTTTCTGTGCCTGTCAAATGACAGAATTAGGCAGGACGTCCCTCCAACACAAATATTCTATAAACTTAGTTATCATTTGTGACCACTTAAGTTCATTGCCAGGGTAGAAATTTAACTTTAACACTTACTAAATGAAGTAACTGTTCTGTGCCATTTCCTTACCCCTTAGTAGTGCTCTTTCCCATTTATTCCCTTTTCTTTTTAAAAGATTGTTTCATTGTAAAAGTAGTGCATTAAATAAGATTTAGCATATCGAGAAAGGAGAATGTCAGCCATGGTATCATCACCCAAACACAATTTCCGTTAACATTTCTGTGCATTTCCTTCTAGTCTTTTTTCCAATACTTATGTTAAAAAAAATTGTAACTACATCTCATACATAATTTTTATCCCACTATTTTATATATAATTTTTATGTTTTATACGTTTTTATATTTTGTATAAAAATTTTAAATTTTTATATATAAAATATATGTAAATGTAATTAACACATTTATAAAATATATAAAATAATTTATATAATTTGTATTTTACATATATTTTGTGTGTATATATATATATTTTAATTTTTTTTTTGAGAGAGAGAGTGTGAGAGGGGGCACACGTACATAGGGCAGCGGGAGAGAGAGAATCCTAAGCAGGTTCCAGGCTCAGCACAGAGCCCTGGGGGTAGAGGAGCTTGATCTCACGACCTTGAGATCATGACCTGAACTGATATCAAGAGTCAGATGCTTAACCGACTGAGCCAGCCAGGTGCCCCTGTGTATCATTTTTATTCTGGTATTTTTCATTTAACATTACATAATTTATGATGTAATATAAATTACTTTCCATCACATATTGCCTCTAGTGAACATAAAATTTGCTCAAGATTCTTAAAATTCTTGGTGTATTTAGCTTTATAAAATAATTACATGCATTGGATTTCCATTACTGGTACATAAAAGTCCTTTCAAAGCCAATCGCAGAAATATTTGTAAGTATTCTGATGGCTGTGGTACTC